>NC_079900.1:19063932-19087477 GCF_024868665.1 Triplophysa rosa
TTTATTTTCAGACTGAAAGCAATGTTTTCATTTAAGGTCTTTTTAAGGGTAAAACATTAATAGTGTAATTCAGAAAAATAACTCTGGATAGAGTCAGCTATTCTTTATAGTTCACTCATAATTGATGATAAACAACTCTGGAGGGGAAGTCAATTGTTGCAGAGTTAATTTAAAGTTCATCTGAACAGAGTTAAAAAGCAGCAGAGTTCATTTCTTGTAGCTCTGAATTGAGTAAAAAAGAACAAGAGTTAATAAAAAAAAACACTAAATAGAGTAAAATATTACAGCACAGAGTAAAATATTAACACTATTTTGAGCATAATTCACTCTGGAAAAACAACTCTATCAAAAGAGTAGCTTTTACTCTTTTCAGAGAGGGACCAAATGTTATCTGGCATAGAGTAAAATTTTCTTCAATTTGAGTAAATTTTACTCAGGCAAATTTACTGTGTACGGTCATAGTAAAACCACAATTTATGTTAAAACAACATCGATTAAATCATAATCATAAATTACGTTCAAACAATTGCTTATTGCTGTGTCTTTTCAGATCTTCGCCTATACTTGCTGCCTATACATAAAAAAAACGAAAAATAAAATGTATTGTTTTTCCAAGCTACTTGATACGTCGAAACAATTTCATAATTGAAAGGATAATTCAGTCTGATTAAAAGAATTGAAATAAAACTCGTTTTAACCTGGGGGGTGAAATGTTTGTTTGAATGCAATTGAACGCATTCCGTTACCACCTCAAATTTTGAGTGAAAAATACCAGATATAAATATATGACTTGTTCAGTATTGTAACTGCATATATCGAGAGTATTGTATCAATTACTACAAGTAAAAGTCTTCAATAAGAAACAACTTATAACAAGATCTGTGCTTTTACTTTTGTGCTTACCAATATTTTAGTTGGCAGCAATATTAATATAAATAGGCCTAAATAAATATAAAGAACACAGGATGCACTGAATATTGAATACTGAAACATTTATTTGCTTTAACACAGAAGAACACATTATTTTGTTGAAACATCAGTTGGCTCTTTGTTCATCAGTCAAAGCAAGTTTGCTCTCTAGTGGTACTGTCTTCCAAGAGAGGAAACCACAATAGCGAGGAACTTCTGTAAAGCGGCCTGGACATCAGGTGTGAATGCAGCTCCCAGTTTTGCGGCAACAACGATGGTCATGCAGTCAGACAAAAGCTGTGGAAGAACATAATGCAAATAATCATTAATGAAAATGATCAAAAATAAAGGTTGAATTTTAAATGTGTATGTTAAATTACCCTGAAGTTATCTGGTTCGACGTGGAGTTTCTCGGAGTGCAGAACACTTAGTTCGGCATAGGTAGCTTTGATGTTGTCCATGTTCTTCACAGCTCTGTCCAGGCCGTGGAGGATAACCTTACCGTGAGCAGCAACCTTCGAGTTTCCCATGATGGCGGCGGCGTTGTACAGGTTTCCAAAGTCTCCAAAGTACCGCTGGGTCCAGGGGTAGACGATAAGACATCTACCAGACAAAAGCACTTTATTAGACTACAAATTTTGAAGCTTGTTGTGTAGCATGGAGTTTTTCTAAGTGTCTTGATTTGTTACCTCGCAAGGGATTGTTGACCCACAGTGTCGTAGTCCATCTTGGAGAAGAGGCCCTGGATGGTGGCGCGCTCGAACTCTGTCCACTCAACCATGTTTATGCTTTGGAGTTTCAGACAAGTGCCTTGAACACAAGTTTAGAAGACCTGTGGACTGTGAGCTTTCAGTGAGGATCTTTTAAACGCGGATCACCACCACACCCCTTGGCAGGCTATTGGGTGACAGGATTGTGGGTTGGCTCACTCCTGCGATCCAAGTTATCAGATGTTGACTTGAACTATTGCATTACTTCACATCTAAACATATTTATGAATCACATGTTTTACCAAGAGATCAACAGTAAACAATCTGAAATTAAAAAAGGATACATTCTGTTTATGACTCAATTTAAGAATAACAACGTTTCTTTAAAGAACATACATTATTGTATTGCATTGTTATTTAAAGACCCGTTTGGGGAAATCCAAACACGGACGATTGATTTGATTTGGTATTCTATAATATTCATGTAAAGCTTTGAAATAATGGGCATTATGAAAAGCGCTTGATAAATTAAACAGACTTGACTTGGAATTACTGTCTCGTAAATAAAAAATAGAAACGGAATAACTGTTCGTCGCAAATGCACGAGACCTTACAAACAATTATAAACAATAATAAAACAAGTAAAAGTAAAAACTCGTTT
Organism: Triplophysa rosa; assembly: GCF_024868665.1. NCBI lineage: Eukaryota > Metazoa > Chordata > Actinopteri > Cypriniformes > Nemacheilidae > Triplophysa > Triplophysa rosa. The sequence goes on from NC_079900.1 coordinate 19,066,213, forward strand.
CTTTTAGCCTTAAACCTTGTAAACCTGTGCATATACTATTTGTTCAGTACAACATAAACGTCCTGTACATTGACATAATGTATAACTGGTTATCAGTAGGCTATTTTCATGTTCAAAATCGCCAAACAACACCAATCAAAACATTTCACAATATAAAACATGTAAAGGCTTTCTCCTGCTACCAGAATACAAGTCTTCCAGTGCCCCCTGCTGTCTGTGTTTCATCCCTTGACTTACAAAACACGTCTGTATTAAAACATTTTAACAAGCAGAGGGCGCTCTTTTATTTCGCCCGGCAGATGACACTGTCTCATTTTAACCAGCAGAGGGCGCACTCTCATATCAATCAGCACATACTAAACACAGTATTGCAGGGTGTTGGGTTCTTCTGAAGCATTGTTATCCAGATGGTGATGCATGGTATTAGTATGCTCTAAATGGAGGAGGTGTGCACTCTCCAGCTACCACAAAACGTGGAGAGGCTGCTGTACTTTAGAAACTGATTTCTGTTGTTGTTCCCCAACAAAAGAAAATACAGTATATGAGAATGTAAAGAAAAATATAATGCAATATATTAAAATAAAAATTAAAAATGTACATATATTGGAACCAACCTTACATTTTTCAGTACCTGAAAAGCAGCAATTTCTTATGCATAATTTAATATATTGTAATATGGTAGCAATGTATTTTTTTTAAATACTAAATTATTTATTAAATTGACAGTTAATACATAGGGAAATATATTTTCTAAGGTAAGGGTTTGCCCCACTGGACGCTCATCTCTGCATGATACTTCATCATTAGGGCTACTGATGAATCTCATTTTTATCTGCAAAACTGATTATGTGGTTTGTACTGAAGTGAACAGTGGATTGAGGCCGGCTTCAGTGCTCTGACCTGCTGCCCATCCAATTATTTTTTTCTTTTGTAAAGTTTTGAACTTTATTGTGGTAAGTACTGCTAAAGCAAGGTCTAAACAGGTATCCCTATTATTCATTTACCAGAGCTAGATGGAAGACATAAGTAGACAAACATGTGTCAAGATGCCAAGTGAAGGGGGTAAACAATGCTATCTGTCAAATTCAACTTTAACTTAGTGTTTTCTCATTTTTGGTCAATTATTACCACTTAAAATGTGAGTGCAGAGAGGTAGAAAGAGAGACTGTTTGTAACCACTGTTGCTCTTAAGACAACATTTTATCATGGTTATTGTTAATACAGTTCCCTATGCTAGTCTAAGCAGACTAACTGGGCCATACATTTACTGAAAGCCCAATAAGCTTGCTTTCGTTCCTGTAAACTCATTTCTTCAATTAAATAACAGTGCCTCCCAAAACTTGTACATTTAATTTGACTTAATTTGATGCTCATGTAGATTATACTTAATTTTTCAAGCTGACTTTGTGATAATTTAATTCACCTAATTATACACAGGGTATTTTATAGTATAAAATAAAAATGTTCTTGTCGAATTGAAGATGGAAAAGACGTGAAATCAGCCATGACAATGATTAATAACAGATTCCTCCATATATTTAGTGCTTGAAACAAGTTGCATGGGAACGCAAACTGCAGCTTTTCCTCAAAGGGATACTTCACTCAAAAATGAAAATTCTGTCATCATTTACTCACCCTTAGATTGTTCCAGACCTGTATAATTTTCTTTGTTTTGCTGAACACACAGGAGGAGATTTGGAAGAATGTCAGATCTCATGTACCATTTACTACCATAGTAGGGAAAATAAATACTGTGGGAGTCAATGGGGGGTGAGATTGACAATCTTCCAGATATCTTCCTGTGTGTTCACAGCAAGGACAATTTTTAAACGTCCTTACAAACAAATAAATCATCCTGATTAAAAATGACAATATTGATATTGAGCAAATATTGATGTACAATGAAAACGTACAGCAGTATATTTGTATACAGTATACTTCCAAGTGCACTATGTCATTACATGTGTGGGACTTTTAAGTTTACTTCAACAGTAATAAACTTTGAGTACACAACTAATTCACAACTATGCATTTGTTTGTACTGCAAATACTACATGTGAACTTAAGCTATACTAAAAGTTTTCTAGTTTAATACTTGTAGGCAGCCCACTTTCTGGTTTATGAAAGTACACTTTAAAGTCTAATCTCAGTAAAGTAGCCTATTTGTTTAGCAGTTTTTACTGCAACTGTACTTGTAGACTTTTAGTGACTTGTAGATCTTAAGTGAACTAAACAATATATAGTTTTGCACTTTACTGTCAGAATTTCTCTTTAGTTTTATGTCACTGGGGTGGTGCCCTACAGAACATCATACAATGTGTACATTATTGTATCCTAAGGATCTATTGTGTACCTCCAAAGATACAGTTAAATGTCACCCCTAATATTTACCTGTACACAATAGGCCCTTAGGGTACAATAAGGTGCCCACAAGGTACAATATTTTATGTGTTGTATACCTGTAGGTACAAAAATGAACCTTTAAATGGATAGTCCACCCAACAATCTAAATTCTGTCATAATTTACCCACCCTCAGGTTGTTCCAAACCTGTATGCATTTCTTTATTCTGATGAACACAAAGAAAGATATTTGAAAGAATGTTAGCAACTGATTTCTGGGGCATCATTGACTAGCACTACCATAGCAGAAAAAATATTGTGTAGTTTTTTTGTTCTGTTGAACACAGAATGAGACATTTTGAAGAATTTAGGAAAACAAACTGTTCTGGGGCTCCTTTGACTACCATTTTAATTTTCTCTTCTATGGTGGTCAATTTTATCCAGACATCTCAGTTGCTAACATTTTTCTAAATATCTTTCTTTGTGTTTAACCGAACAAAGATTTTATACAGGTTTGGAACAACTTAAGGTTGAATAATTCATGACTGACTTTTCAATTTGGGTGAACCTTTCCCTTTCAGCTTACCACTCCAGTGATAAAAAAGTTTTTTTATTCTTTAAATATACCTTTAACTGAACATTAAATTTACATTTTACATTTATGCATTTGGCAGACGCTTCAAAGCGACTTACATTGCATTGTATTATACATTTGTTTCTGACTATGTGCAATCCCCTGGGTTCAAACCCATGACCTTGGCATTGTTAGTGCCATGCTCCGCAACCAATGAGCTACAGGAAAGCAAATAGTCTTTGAGAAAATCATCACACTTACAAAGAAGTTCAGGTTCAGTTCCATGCTGTCTAAGTAGGCCAAATAAAGAGTTTGGTTCCAAAATGAGAAAATTCTCATAAATCATGTTTTTTATTGTGCATTCCAATTAATATCAATCAAACTGCAGTTGGTTTGTTTTGATTTAAGCCATAATAACTAAAAAATACAGCTAACTAACACAATAAAACACAATTAAAAAATTATAACAAAAAAACGGAGTTATCTCATTTTGAACCAAACTCTTCAAATATACTTAGACTTTTCTGTTAGTATTAGTCGGATACGTGATTTTAGGTAGCCTATAAGCCTATTTCTGAAAAGAGCATAAAAAGCACACTGGAAGTATAGGCTATATTTTTTGTTTAAAAGAAAAGCACTCCTGAATAAAGTAACTTAAAAAAAAAACTTTAAATCAGCACTCCATATACGGAGATCTCGCTCGGTCTCGCGTGTGCTTATACGAAAATAGGAAAAATAGGAAGAATTAGTATAAAAAGTAAAATCTTTTATCCAAATATTTTAATAAAGAAAATCACTCATTAAATTCGTTTGTGTAGAAAAATGGCCCATAACAGTGTATAGCATCACACAACAGTCGTGTTTAATGTTACAGTTAATGCAAGAAGTTGGAAAAAAAATGCATCATTCTAAAAATGTAAAGACATTATGTACAATGTGATGTTACAAAGGGGAAGCATTTTTCCAGGTATTAAGTAAGGGTTTTGTTGTTTTACAAACGTTAGTTAGGGTAGAGTCAGGGGTATACTTGAATGACACCAGGGAGAATGGCTTTTTTTAATCATTCCCATTTATTCATTAATAAGCAAACACTCGATTATGTATAAATAAAATAAAACACAAATTAATTATCCAGTTCTGTGCTTTTTATTGAGAAATTTTATTCAGGCATCAGGCACAAGTTGGTAAGAGATAATGTGCTATAAAGTGTCGCCTGTTCATAAGAACTCCCCCATTGGACGTTTAGCGGTATTTCTCAGCAAGAGCCAGGGCCAAATTCTGGAAAAACTTGTCAACTGACACGTGAACCTCTGGGGTGAAGTCTCCAGGGAAGAGCATGCCAATGACCACTATGATGTTGTGTGCAAGGATCTAAAAACCACAGGAGAGAGAAACATAATTTGCATGTCAATGAAGAGGTTTTATTTTGCAGTGATCAGATGTGGTGATTTTGTGGCACCTACCTTGAAGTTGGCCGGATCAACACGCAGCTTGAATGCATGCAGTTCGCTGAGAGCTGCCAGACCTCCCACAAGATCGTCAATCTTTGACACGGCATCACCGACCGCAGTCATGATTGTCTTGCCGTGCTTCTTCACAGGAGCAGAGCCAGGGCTCAGATCAGCCCAGTGACTGAAGTAGGTCTTGGTCTGAGGGTATACGGTGAGCATTCTGACGAAAACAAATAAACGGAAACTAAGTAAGCGTGCATTCACACACATGCATCACAGAAAAAATAATAAAACACAGCAGGTTAAAGTCAGTATTATTCAATTACATTATACTTGTCATAAAGTCACCATATAGCCTATTTATATGATTTCTGATTGGCATTGTTGGTATAACCTATACATTTTAGAATTTCAACCATACGAAGACAATAGGTCAGTATTACCTGCCGAGAGCTTCAGCACCGATATCATCGGACCTGGAGCTGATCTTGCCCCAGAGGGCCCTTACGACAGCCTTGTCCGTGTCAGAGAGACTCATCGCTACGTCTTCTTTTTCTCAAGTTTTCTCAAGTTAGAATTTAGAAAAAGATTTTGGCGTACAGAGTAATTTGTCCCACTTTTATATAAAACTAGAGAAGGACACACCCAGGTAAACTGTACAAACCACACCTCTTAACACATTACTGTTGATGTCCAAACCCAACTTGGCAAACGTTCCAATTTTGTGCTTCTTGTTTAATTAAGATAACAAAAATATTTCCCCTCTCTAAATACTTCGCAGACCAAGTATGCTGGTTGGGCGTTTTATCCATTTTTGATAAATAAATAACTAACATGCATTCTGGATGATATGACAATAATAACAAATGTGTTTTTAAAAAAAACACATTCAAAAAGTTTTTTTGAATGTGAAAGTTAATCAAAATGTAAGGTTGAAAGGAAAGCAAAAACAGAACCTAAAATGCAACAAATGCTATTATTAATAAATTAATAAATGTGCAACTACCCAAAAAACGCCAGATAATAAAATTATAATAAAATGTAGTAAATAATATTAATAATTTAGTTAAGTAGTCTTCTTGTTTTAGTTTATTTTGGATTGAATTACATCTTTGAACTTTTAATTACATTTTGTACTTTAGACAGAAATTAACGGAATAAACCATTTTCATAATTCTGGAAAGGCGTGAAAAAAGAACACATGGGATATTTAATTGCATTAGAGGGGAAAGTATTTGCATGATGATTTGTTTATAGAAACTGGACAAAATGGTCTGATCAAAAAATAAAGTTCAAAATTCAAACGCTTATTAACGTTTAAGAACTCTTACAAAACAACTTTAACTTTTTTCGAAATCTCATCAGTAAGGTCCAGACATGTGCGCATCATTAAAAGATATCAAAGAAATCATCCAATAAGGCTTCGTATCTTATGATGGGCGGAGACATCACGTTTTAATAAATTGTGCTCCGATTTCCTAATTTTTTTTACAAGTGATTCCTGCTGGACAGCTTTAAGCAAGTACCTGTGGAAATCCGAAAGCGTCAACATGGTTGAGTGGTCAGATGCTGAGCGCAGTGCCATCGCTACTGTGTGGGGGAAGCTCGGTGATGATGCCGGACCTGTGTCCCTGGCCAGGTACCCTCCATCAGAAAGTGTTTTATGATATCAAATGCGCGGTTTAATTGGTTCCGTTGTTAATGATTCTTTGCATTTCAGGTGTCTGATCGTGTATCCCTGGACTCATAGATATTTCTCCACCTTCGGCAACCTGTCAAGCCCTGCTGCCATCATGGGTAACCCCAAGGTGGCAGCTCACGGTAGAACCGTGATGGGGGGTCTGGAGAGAGCCATAAAGAACATGGACAACATCAAGGCCACCTATACCGCGCTGAGCGTGATGCACTCTGAGAGACTGCACGTGGATCCAGACAATTTCAAGGTAAACTGTGTCAAACTCGTAGTCGACGATGTTAAGATAATATTTATCAGCGCAAGATAATCTGCAAAATCAGTGGTAGCCATGGCAGTTTGCGCTGTACTATATATATATATAATCATATACTATATATATAATATATATATATATATATATAATTTACGTATTTAAGAAAAGCAACTAATAGTTCTGTTTTTCTACAGCTTCTCAGCGATTGCATTACCGTTTTCGCGGCCATGAAGCTCGGACCCTCAGTTTTCAATGCTGATGTCCAAGAAGCATGGCAGAAGTTTCTGTCTGTGGTCGTGTCCGCCCTGGGCAGACAGTACCACTAGAGTGTCATCCCAAATGATGCATTGCAGAAGATCGCACGGAGCAGATATAGCATAAGGATTGAAATCTTATAAAACAGAACAAATAAAACAATGTTAAAAGCATTTCATTTCATGGTGTTGTTCCTTTTTTATTAAAAATGACAGGTTAAACGACAAGGAAGATGACAAAGTTGGATCATTTTTAGATCGCTTTTGATAGTTTCGATTCTTCTTGATTGTAGTTGAGCCGCGTTCGTACCAGCTGTCAATTGAAACGCACATGTGACCGCAATAGTCTATTACTCTTCTGAGTATTCAGTGAAGTTCAAGAAAGAACTACATTGCTTTTCGGAAGAATTGTGTTTTTATCAATTAATTTCTTATGAAACCTTGTCAGGCCGCTGTTATAAATTCGCTGCATGCGGTAAACAACAGATTCTTGGGGTTTATTGCTTTTTCACACTTTAATGCTTTTTTCATTCATGATGTTCTTGTTTCGTAATCACATAAAAATAGTAAATATATTAACATTATTGTTATTAACACATTCATATGATCATTATGCATATCTCAACATGTGTAACACCACAAAAATGTAAATTATGAAAGGTGGCTATCATTCCCCAGTTCTCATCTGATCTTTATACACACTGTATATCCACAGGTCAAGTTAGCTGTAACAATTATATATATAAAAGGGAGGACTGGCCATCTGGCAGACCGGGCATGCTCCCGGTGGCCCAATGTATTTATTGGGCCGATACATCGCATATATATATTTTTTTTAAGTCATAAATTCTTTTGCGGCGTATACGTCTATCTGGGGGCGCAATGCGTTTGTCAAAGAAAGAACCACTGTATGACTTTTTTCTCATATAGACCCATGATGAGACACGTAATCAGCAGCCCATTGGCTATTTTTTAACTGACCTTTGGCTGGCCCAAACCCCGCCCTTCGTGAGCTTGTAGCTGTGCCTGTGCCGCGGCCCGCGAGCGTCAAAACAGTTGGACGATCATGGAGAAGAAATTACGAGAACAAGAGAAACATGCACTTGAGGCAGCCGCTGTAAAATGTGTTAAAATAACACAGATGTTTGCAGCAGCCGGACCTTCATCAGCTCATGTGGCTGCCGCTGAGACTGATGATGTTCGTGGCCATAAAAACAATGGCACGCACAGAGAGGAGATTGGGGATGAGGAGAGGGAGAGAGATGAGTGAGAAGTTGTGTATATTTTATTGTGTACATATTGTGCGCATTTACATTATGGAGACAAAACATTTAACTCCTTAGGTTTACAATTACAGTAGGCCTACATACCAATGCTTATGTGAACAAGGACACATTTAGGGTTTACAGTGAAGGTTTTCAGGCTGTAATAATGTTCACATAACACACATTGCCTATTTTAGAAGGCCATATAAATTGAAGGCCATGATAATTAATATACTTCATTTTAAATACCTGTAGTCACTCACCTACACCTCACCCCCAGACCCACACTGTATGTATATAACTTCGATGCTTATGTTTGAATGATTTAAGCTTGTTTGTTCCTGCAAAACATAATGCACAATGGGAGGAGTCCATAGTAATTACATATAGAAAAGTTGCCCCAGAAATTATTCTCAAAACAGAATTCGTCATAATTAAACAACATTAACAATATGATCACATGCACATCTTTAATTAGCCTAATTTCAGTGCTTGACAAATGGACAAAATACTAACATTTATTCCAATTATATTATCACTAAAGAATAATTGCTTTTGTTCTCTGATTTTAAGATTCATAATGACCAAAGTTGTTCTTATTATAAATACTGTATGTATTAATGAACACTGCTGGTAAAGCATACAATGAACATTTTGTCTGCACCCATAAAATGTGTAAGAAAGAAAATACACACAGGTTCCAATATAAACTTATTTGAAATTGTCACAGAAATTGCATATGTTAGCTATTAACTAAGCCTAGCTGTTCACTTTTGAAACACTACAATAAGTAAAACTTTTGCATAGGACCTTGAGTGGTTCATCAAACAAAGACAACAAAAACATCAAATTATTTTTTGTTATTTTAACTTATTTGTTCCCTGTGTGCAAAAGGCACTGCAAAATCTCTGCGGACAAGGGACAAGGCGAAAATGGCTACCGAATGCCCATGAAATGCTGGTTAAAGCTATGAAAAGAAGAAGCCAAATGTTCACATATGTGAACGCGGCTGTTTTCTCTGAGCCCAATTAAAATGGACTGAGGCAAAGTAAACTGTTGTGTGGTGAGACAAATTGAAATTTAAAAGTGAAGCCATGGACACATCGCATCCTCCAAACAGAAGAGATGAGGGACCATACAAATTGTTGTCAGTACTCAATTCAAAAGTCTGCATCTCTGATGGTATGGGGGAGCATCTATTATGGCACCATCATTGCTGAAAGGTTTTAAAGCAACATTCACTTCCATACAGATGATGTCTTGTTCATGGAAGGCCTTGCATATTTCAGCAAAACAAGAGAAGAGTCCGGGGGCTGAACTGGACCGCTTGCAGTCCAGACCTTACACCAATTAAAAATATTTGGTCCATCATGAAACAAGCAAGAACACCCAGAACTGTTGAGCAGCTAGAATCCATATCAGACACGAATGGGACGACATTCATCTTCCAAATCTCAAACAACTGGTCTCTTTAGTTTCCCGAAGAGGGGATGCTACACAGTAATCAACCCAAAATATTGATACCTTCTAAATTCAAAATTACCTTATTTTCTCCTTAATTGTAGATTTTCTCAGTTTACAAATGTAATATATTTTATGTACTATTTTATGGTAAATAATATATGGGTTTAAGAGATCTGGACATCATTGCATTATGTTTTTATACAGCATCCCATCTTTTTGGAAACAGGGTTCAGTAAATTAATTTACCCTAAAATTAAATATTACGGTAATGAAAATAAGTTTATTCCATTGAATAATTTTGAGTTTAACTGTTCTTCACATTTTGTGTACTTGACTAAAAACAGTCAACAATTTAATCAACTTAAAAGTTTTGAAAACTAGGCATGTCTATCCTGCTTTCCTGTAGCTCAGTGGTAGGAGCATGGCGCTAACAATAGCCAAGGTTGTCGGTTCGATCCCAGGGGATTGCACATACTTAGAAACAAAATGTATAGAATAATGCAATATAAGTCGCGACTGCCAAATGCATAACTGTAAATGTAAATGTAATATGGATTATATGAATCTAGTATATATGACAGGTGTCATTTGGGACATTATTCACGATCAAATAAATTAAACTAAACACACCTTAGAAACATACATAATTTATTAACAATTAATTTATTTCTTATGCTCAACACAAAATATATTTTTATCCTTTCAGGTGACAACAGTGGGCGGCTATTCAAAAAGCCATTTCTTGCACATGCAAGCTGCTGGCATGGGATTCTGATGGCATATAAACCAAATTCTAATCATTTTTTTCTAAAAACCAAGGTGACCGCTGAACAGTCAGAAATGTCAAGTACCGGGGGTATGGGGGGTGGGGGGATATATAGAGACACATTTTTTTTTTCAGAGCTCCAGGCACCTCAGGGTGCATAAGCCCAGAGAGAGGCCTTCAAAGCAGATATGAAGGGGCGACATTGCCTTATGATTAAAAAAGGCATACTGTCCAAAAAAGTGGACATCTGAAAATCTTAAAATATATATACAGTATATGTGTTCATGCTCCAAGGGCAATAAAAACAAAGGAAAATCCTGACTATTAATTCATGCAAAAAAAGAGTTAAATAACGGCTTCCTTAAGGGTCTGTCCCAACTTGTGATCTTGGAAAAATAAGTGTGCAAGTTATTTCACCTCTGAATAAACAATATCATCAGATGAGTATTTAGGGCTAAGCTTATGGAAAAAAACTTGTAGTTCAAGTATACGTTAAATTAATTAGATATTATATGATTTAATAGTTGGATGTAAAATGCAGCACATTTTATTAAGCTTGTATATTACCATTAGTTAATGCATTAGTTAACACAAACAATTGTAATTAACAAACATTAATAAAGAAGATATAAACATAAAGATATAAATTCAGAAATGTTCAGGCGGTCTGAATACACACTTGAACTCTGGCACTGGCCCAATACCGGAAACATGTCATGCCCAAGTACCTAAGTGTGTGCGTTGTTGTAAGCGAGTAGCTGTCCGTACATGAGGTGCTGAAATGTGAGTCGCTAGTCATTTTAATTTCATAGTTGTTGTTTTTTTGTCAAATATAAACAACAGTAGGACGTGGAACTTATTCGTCCAAATAAACACAGAGAAGAGACGTTTTCAATTAGAAGGGATTTTATTAACTGCATCTGGCATATTATAATTAGACAGATTCTTTATAAGTGCCTCTGCTTGCAGACAAGATGGTTGCCGAATGATTGTTTATCTGTATTTATCAGCGAGGGCAGCAGATACAGCCGACAGGAACTTGTCAATGGACACGTGCACCTCGGCAGTGAAGTCAGCGGGGAAATTAACAGCAAGAGCCACGAGGATGTTATGAGACAAAATCTAAAAAAACACGTAAACATTTAATACATTGAATTAAATACCACCCAGTATTTTACCTTCTAACTTAACACTTATTAGCAGTGCTCACTAATTGGATTTGTTTTGGAAAAAACCTATGTATAGGCTACAGAACTAATTAAGCAGTCATTGACTTAGTTTAGTACCTTGAAGTTTCCAGGATCTATGCGAAGCTGTGTGGCATGTATATCGCTCAGTTTGCTCAATCCACCAAGAAGATCGTCCATTTTACCCACAGCATCAGAGATGGCTCCCATCACCGTTTTGCCGTGCTTCTTCACATTGGGAGAGTTAGAAGAGGTGTCAGGCCAATGAGCAAAATATATTTTGGTCTGAGGGTAGACAAGAAGCATTCTAGGAAAGAAATGAATTCGTTTTACTATTATGCATAAGTTTGGCAAAAAAGTATCTGCAATTCTGCATTGATTTGTTGGTGGTTTGAAATCGAAAGTCAGTGCAAAGAAGAGCACTCACCTTACAAGAGCTTCTTGGCCAATGGCGTCGGCTTTACCAGAGATTTTACCCCAGAAGGCCTTGACTACGGCTTTGTCCTTAGCTGTCAAACTCATTTCTCGATTCTATCCACGTATGTATTAGAAGCAGATGGTTTTTTTTGTAAGAGAACGGGTCTTTTATAATGCGCCGTGTGCCACACCCAACACCCAGCTCCACCTTAAAAACTTAAGCCAACGATTGCTTTTGAATTCACAAATTATTTATTAATTATTTATATTAATTATAGCAAGGCAAAGTCCACTTAATCAAGAAGAACATAGTAATAACAATTTTAACAATTTTTACTTTTTATTACAAAATAAAGTAATGCCCACGAATCTATAAACTAGAGCCATATTGATGCAACATCGCGTCCAAATAATTATTGCATTTTGAGTGGAATATATAAGATAAAATGTTACTTGTATTTCATTTCCCACACTAAAATAAATAAAGATAGCTCTTCTTGTTTAAAATGCACCAGGGTCATCTGAGGACATCAAATTACACGTAAGGGTGGGCCAAATTTTAAGGAACTGAACATTTAAATCGTTATCGATATGCACCAAATTAAGAACATTTTGAAAAGGGAGGAGCGGGTCTGAACTTCTAGATTAAAACGTGCTGGCATTGATTCAACTAAAACTCCAATTTAACGTGTTAGTTGAGAATTTTAATATATAATTGTATAATACATTTCACATAAAACAATTGACAACTCACTTATTGCCCCTGATTAATGTCCATCATTTATATCTCAAAACTGGTAGATTGAGTCAAATTATTGCCAAATGACTTCAATGACAATCAATAATTACTTTTTCTCATTCCGTGCATCAAAAAGAATGGGTGATTCTTTAGTACAACGCAATACAATGAATTACATATTTGTGTTTAGTGGAGCTTGTGTTTACTAAAATCACATCGTAAAGATCTCTCGAAAAATGAGTCGACAAAGCAATAACAATACACACATTTAAAGGATCTACATTCGTGATTTTGATTTTTAAAAAATGATATTAGCTTTGTGATGTTTTAAATGTTTGTAACAAATCTAATTTAACAGTCTCTAAACAATTGTAACATGAACTATAGGATCGGATCCAAGTATGATGTAGCCAATCATGCAGCGTCTGATGTAGGGCGGAGAGCGCAAGTATAAATAAAAACTCTGCGCGCCGACTTCATCTGTCTTCAGCAGTCACACTTGTTGAAAAAAGCAAATAAACGCAAATCACAATGGTGGAGTGGTCAGCTGCCGAACGCAAGATTGTTGCTGATGTCTGGGGCAAAATGAGCATTGATGAAATCGGCCCCCAGGCTTTGGCAAGGTAGGCTAATGTGATCGTATATTGATGATTAAACATATACATTTTAAAAATAACTTTTAGAGAATTTTCATTGCGAATTTTCATTGTTCGATTTATTGTGTGTAAGGTTGCTGATCGTGTATCCCTGGACTCAGAGGTATTTCGGTTCCTTTGGAAACCTATCCAGTGCAGGTTCAGTCCTGGGCAATCCTAAAGTGTCTGAACATGGCAAAACTGTGCTCGGTGCGCTGGAAAAGGCCGTGAAGAACCTGGATGACATTAAAGGCCTTTACTCCAAACTAAGCAAACTGCACTGTGATAAACTCAACGTTGATCCCGACAATTTCAGGGTGCGTTACGTTTTATTTGCAAATAGGCATTCTTTTTCGACTGTTGTTGCCTAACAAGTGCACATAATTCTGATTCCCACAGCTGTTGGCCGATTGTCTAAGCATTGTCATTGCGACCAAATTCGGATCCGCCTTCAACCCTGAGGTTCAGGCCACTTGGCAGAAATTCCTGTGTGTCGTTGTGGCCGCTCTCTCCAGCAGATACTTCTGAAGTTCTGGTGAAGATTTACAAGGAACCATTCTCTGCATCAGTGATGTTTCAAGGCATCAAACGTATTAATAAAAATTAAATCAATGTTACATATTTTCTGTTTTTATTTATCTATTCATGGTCTAGGCCTACTTCAGCATATAAAATAACCACTCATTTTCAAAAACAAATCATTTTAGCTTAAGTCATAATAATTATTAATTAATAATTAAAAACAAAATTTGTATGCGTTTATACGAATAAATAATTTGATAAATTAACATAAATTACTGAAAACCTAAATTACTTAAAACTCAAATTTGATTAATTAAATTAAACTTGAACATCCATTATAAACTTAACCATGTGCTAAAGGTTTAATTGCAAAAGTACGTGGTGTAAATACATAAAACGGTATTTATGTAGGCTATTCACATTCAAGAATAATTGTAAAGAACCATAAAAAAAATAATAAAAACAAAATAACGCTCCAAAAGCTATAGGATTATAGGATAAAGCAATAAATGGATGTTGCAGGTCTATCGCTATTTACTGGAGCTGTCAGTTCCAAATGGTTCTGAACTTAAGCAAGCATCCTTGCAACATACTGACTTCTATTTCTTGAACCACGTTCAAATCAAACCAAATGTATTTTAAAATGAACAAAATGCAGAGGGCAACTTTTTGTTAAAAATGTAAAGCATGGGTACAGAAATATTACAACAATGTTCTCTTTAAGCCAGCAGCGCACGACTCATTGAAGTGCACGACTCAGCTCCCGCGCATTGCAATTTTAACCTGCGTGAGGGCAAAAACATTCATTCAGGCAGCAAAAGCAATAGAAGAAACGTTTCATCTGCTTCATCGTCTCCCTTCCGATAAATTCAGAGTATGAAAGGAGTTGCGTGCAAATACAGTGCATTCTCATATATTTCTGAACTTCCGTTCAAATTTGTTAAAGCTGTAAAGCACTAATTTGACAGGTAAATGACACCACACCGCATCTGCATTGTAAACTCTTGCCACAAAAATAACGCGGACTCGTTGCATGTTGCTCTCCTTTGTCGGATTGATACGATGCTCTGCAGAAAAAAACTATTTTTCGTGTAACAGTCGCGACAATGCTGATCCACGAGAAAGACAACGGAGCTCAGAATATAAAATAGCGGTGTGTTCTGCGCAACCCGTTCACATCGATTTGCGTATAAATAACACGCTGTTGCATTATCGTGAAATACGTACGCCAAAGTTTGATTTTGCGTCCATAAATACGCCAATGTATGCGTGCACCTCGCTGGAGAGCAGCCATTTTGAAACGTACATGAAGAGGAAACACTGAAATAATTAAAATAATACTGTTAGGTTTAGGGTTTGGGTTAGGGTAGAGGTTATAATATGCACGCACGCTAACATTAGGTTTAGGGTTTGAGTTAGGGGCCAGGTTAATAAGACAAATTGCCGGTTAATATGCACGCGCGCTAAATTGGCGTATCATATGCACGCAAAAATAGGCGTATTTATGCACGCAAAATCGAACTTTGGCGTACGTATTTCACGATAATGCAACGCGCGTGTTATTTATACGCAATTCATGAGAATGCCCTGGTTCTGCAACACACAGAGAAATGATGTTTAATTAACAAAGTTCGGGAGGAGCCGGAGCATATAATCAGCACGGCTGGTCTACTATCAGCAATCACCGCATCTACACAATCAGCCCTAGCGAGCTCGCTTATAAATAGGGAAACCATCTTACCTGCTCTATCTCTTAAGTTTAAGCATCAACTTTCACTTCGACGCTATGTCCGAGACCCCCGTCATCGACGATTTATATGCCAACAGCAATCTTCCAGCGCCGCCGAGCGCATCCCATCATTCCAGCTCAGGCTCGGAATCATTAATCGATTCCCCGGCTTCATCACGGGGCCGCCAGCTCCGCCGTTCTGCACCTCGAAAGGCTAAATCCAGAGGTGGCACTTCATCACCTGGCCCAAAGAGACGTCCACCTCCTTCTCCGGCTTCTTCGTACACCTCTACTCGCAACACGATCCCCGCCATCCAGAAATGGACTGTCCAGGGCCTACGACTGGCTCTTTCCAACGCGGACGTCCAATTCCACAGGCGGATGACCAAGGCGGAGCTTTATTGCCTCTACGCCTCTTCCCTGGCGGATACCGCCTCACCGAAGTCCGCTCCGCAAAAAACCATCAACAAGCCGGGCGCGGCTCGTGGTTCTCCTTATTCCCGGCCCGGGCAATCCACCTCCACGGCTCGTCGTGGCCGCCCGCTGGCAAGCCGGCACAGCAGGATTTCGGCGAGCGCGGGTACCGCCACGGATTTCCCGGACGCCATGAACCCATCGATCGAGGGCTTCCAGCAACTCGTCCCTCTCGCCGTAGGCCAGCTTCATCCTCCAGCCAACACCCCGCCAGCAGTCAACACTGCGGGTCATCCACGAAACATTAGCTCACCAGCACCTGGAGCTCCGGTGCTTTCTCACCCAGTCCCCACCCCTGGCTCTTGGCCCACGGCGCCTCCATCGACGACTAGTGCAAGGCTGCCTCAGCTAGCGATGCAGGCGCCGGTCCTCGGCCATTTCCCAGCCACCCTAGAAGCCGCTGCTAGCGCGAGCATGACTCCGCTAGCCGCTCAGGCGGCCGCCATCCCCTCCCTTCTCTCTCTTCCGCAGAACCGATCGAACTTCTCATTGGCCACGGCGACAGCAATGCCAGTACCGATCAACGCACCAGCCTTGGAACCGCCTCCAGTTTCGGGGAACATCAGATCTCAGATCTTGACAGGTGTGGACACAGACCTTTATTTTCTCCTCTCACCTTTATCACCCCCGTCAACCGAGCGGCAGATCACTTACGGCGATCTATCGCTCACGTTTAAAAATCAGTCACCCAACCACAGCCGCACGCTGTCTTTCCCCGAATTTACCGTCCCTTTTAACCGCTACATAGATGTGATCTGCACTGCGTTCCCTCATAGGAGATGCGAGCTGGGCGATTACCTCGCCATCGTGGCAGAGCTCGCTCTCTCCTATTGGGGCGCGCATTTCTATACATATCACAAACTTTTTTCTGCCAAATGTGCCATTCGTGTGGCTCAGTGGAACCAGTGCCCCTACTGGGGAGCACTGGACACTGAGCTGCATAACAGGGTTTTCCTGGGCATTCGCAACATTTCCTGCGCGGTATGTCGCTCAGTAGCGTATTGGACAATCGATTGTCCCCTAGTCACTCCCTCTCTTCCCCCACGCCCAGATTCGCCTCCCAAATCCACTTCCTCTGTTCAGCGCCTGCCAAACCGCCCAGCTAACCAAACCCTTGGGCAACCCAGCAATTTGGAGGCATGCAGGAACTTCAATGTAGGAAGGTGCACCAGGCAGCGTTGTCGCTTCCTGCAAGTGTGCTCGTTTTGCAGCGGTGCACATGCTCGAATTGTATGCCCAATTTCTCAAGTTCAGAATAAAAATTTGAAAAATTACCTCTCGACTCCTGTGAATGTTTCTTGTTTGTCTTTCGAGTTGTCTTCGCACCCCGACATTCAGTTCACTGAATATCTTCTGACCGGTCTCGCGAACGGCTTCGACCCCGGCGTTATCAGTGTTCCATCACACAGCTTAATATGCCCCAACCTCCAGTCTGCGCTCGCCGAACCTGAATCAGTCGATCTCCTCATAAAAAAGGAGATCGACGCTAAATTCATTATCGGCCCTATTCAGGAAGCGATTCCCCGGCTTCATCGCGTGGCCGCCAGCTCCGCACCTCGCAAAGCAAAAGCCAGAGTTTGCACACCATCACCAGGCCCAGAAAGACCAACCCCTTCTCCGGCTTCTTCTTACACCTCAACACGCAACACGATCCCCGCTTTCCAGAAATGGACCGTCCAGAGCCTACGACTGGCTCTATCCAACGCGGACATCCATTTCAACAGGCGGATGACCAAGGCGGAGCTTTACGGCCTCTACGCCTCCTTCCAGGCGGATGCCACCTTTCCGAAGTCCATTCCGCAAAAAACCACTGACAAGATGGGCACGGCTCGTGGTTCTCCTTATTCCCGGCCCGGGCAATCCACCTCCGCGGCTCGTCGCGGCCGCCCGTCGGCAAGTCGGAACAGCAGGCCATCCGCAAGCTCGGGTAACGCCACGGATTTCCCGGATGCTAGGGACCCCCCCAGTCGAGAGTTTCCAGCAACTCGTCCCTCTAGCAGTAGGCTAGCCGCCCAGGCGACTTAAGCTCACTAGCACCCGGAGCTCCGGTGCATTATTACCCATTCCCCGCCCCACACACACTTTTATACGTATCACAAACTTTTCTCAGCCAAATGCGCCATTCGCGTAGCTCAGTGGAACCAGTGCCCCTACTGAGCTACATAACAGGGTTTTCCTGGATGTCCGCAATATTTCTTGCGCGGTATGCCGCTCAGTAGCGCATACCACAATCGAATGCCCCCTAGTCACTCCCTCTCTTCCCCCACGCTCAGCCTCACCTCCCAAATCCACCTCCTTTGTACCGTGCCTGCCAAATCGCCCAGCATACCAAACCTCTGGGCAACCCAGCAATTTCGAGGCTTGCAGGAACTTTAACATAGGCAGATGCTCTAGACAGAGATGTCGCTTCCTGCATGTGTGCACTTCCTGCAGCGGCGCACACGCTCAAATTGTTTGCCCAGTGTCACAAGCTCCAAATAAAAAACATAAAAATTACCTCTCGACTCCTGTGAACGTTTCTTGTTTGTCTTTTGAGTTATCTTCGCACCCCGACACCCAGTTCACTGATTATCTCCTGACCGGTCTCGCGAATGGCTTCGACCCCGGCGTTATCAGTCTTCCATCACACAGCTTAATATGCCCCAACCTCCAGTCTGCGCTCGCCGAACCTGAGTCAGTCGATCTCCTCATAAAAAAGGAGATCGATGCTAAATTCATTATCGGCCCCTTCTACCTTTTACCGCGTTTCGCATCAGCCCCATTGGCGTAGCGACACGTAAATTCTCGGGCAAAAAGCGCCTCGTATTCGATCTCTCGTCACCGCACGGCTCTGCCTTTCCAAGCATCAACAGCCTCATTCCGATCGAGGAATTTTCTCTGCACTATCACAACATCGATCAAGCCATCACTTTAATTAAACACGCCGGTCGTGGCGCTTGGCTAGCCAAAGTCGACATCACATCCGCGTTTAAAGTCATGCCCATCCACCCAGACTTCTGGCACCTTTTCGGCATCCGATGGCGCAATAAATTTTAATTTTCTGTCCGTCTCACTTTCGGCTGCAGAAGCAGCCCAAAAATTTTCGACATGTTGTCAGAGGCAATTTGCTGGATTCTCGCTAACAATTATGCAATTCCCTACCTCATCCACCTACTAGATGATTTTTTTAATCATCTCATCTCCCGACTCGCTTCCGGCGGCGCATCTAGCAAAAGTCCAGCAGGTTTTCGAAAATCTCGGCGTTCCCCTCGCCCCAGACAAAACTTCAGGACCGAGCACGTCCATCGAATTTCTCGGAATTAAATTAGACTCGCTTAAATTCCAGGCTTCTCTGCCAAAAGAGAAAATCGACAGAACGATCGTGATCGCTTCCGCCCTATTAGCTAATCCCCGCTGCTCCAAACGCGAGCTCCTGTCTGTTCTCGGCCATCTGAATTTCGCGATGAGAATAATCCCGCAAGGCCGCCCATTCATTTCACACCTCCTTTCTCTCGCGTCCTCCGCACACGCTCTAGAGGACACGTTATCCATATCCAGCCCCTGCCTTGACGAGCTGAGCTTATGGATAAAATTCCTCAGACAATGGAACGGCTTGTCATTTTTCTACAGTGACATGGCCTCCTCCTCCGCCGATATTCACCTGTTCACAGACGCCGCCCCTTCCATCGGTTTCGGAGGCTTTTACCAAGGCCGTTGGTTTGCATCCACTTGGCCCCCCCAGCTTTTAGAGATTTCTCAGGCTTTAGCATCTTCAGCACTTTTCGAGCTGTATCCACTGGTCGTCGCAGCATCCCTATGGGGGAAAGAGTGGTCGGCTTCCAGTATAATCGTACATTGTGATAACGAGGCAACTGTTCATTGTATTAACAAAGGCCGCTCCCACTCCCCCGCCTTAATGCCGTTCCTCAGACGCCTCATCTGGATCTCAGCCTGTGACCAGTTCATTCTAACTGCCAAACACATTCCTGGTTCAAAAAATCAGATTGATGACGCCCTTTCTCGTTTTGCCTTCCAGAAGTTCAGGCTGCTGGCGCCCAAAGCAGATCCCTTGCCAACACCGGTACCTCCCTATTCGGAGCTGATATTCCGGTAAACCACCCCCTAAAAACCCTCCTCGATGCCTCTCTAAACTCCATCACCCAAGCCGTTTCCCTTAGGACTCTCCAATCTTATCTCACTGTTTGGAAAAGCTTCAAGTCTTTTCACCAGGCGTTCAACATTCCCTTTCCCGATTTTTCTGTCCTCACCATCACCTCCTACATCTCCTTTCTAAACTCTTCAAAGAACCTCCAAGCCAGCTCAATTAAAGGTTACATGAGTGGAGTCCAGTTCTTCCACAAGCTCATTTTCAACTCTCCATCTGCAGCCATAGCCAGCTCCCAAACCTCTATGCTCATCAAGGGCATTCAAAGAACCCAGCCCGCTCGCCCAGACGCCAGGCAACCTATAACCCTGGATATACTGACCAGATGCATTTCTACCCTCCGTAAAGGATATCACTCCAAGCACGTCGATCGCACACTCGACACCATGTTTATCCTAGCATTCTTCGGCTTTCTAAGATGTTCGGAAATGGCTACCACATCCATCTTTAACCCGCTAATCCATCCAACGGTATCGGACCTGTCAGTACTCGATTCAGAGACGATGTCATTCTCAATTAAACAAAGCAAGACGGACCAAACCAGGAGAGGACATTTCATCTACATATTCAACCTCCAGTCACCAATTCAACCTTATCAGACCCTCCTAGCCTACCTTCACTTCTGGAAATCCCAAACCAAAACCACATTGGATCCTCTCTTCGTCGACGAATCCAACTGCCCAGATACATGCTTCTGGTTCCAAAAGCACCTCAAAGCCGTCCTGCTCCTGTCCGGCATCCCCGCAGACCACTTTTCCGGCCACTCCTTCCGCATAGGCGTAGCAACCACAGCCGCCCAAAAAGGCCTCTCGCAGTCTCAAATTCAAGCACTAGGGCGCTGGACATCGGAAGCTTTCAAGAGCTACATCAGGTCAGATCACTCCATCATCAGGGAAGCCCATCGAACCCTCATTTCCCAAATCATCTAAAAAATCCATCCTTCACCTGCACGGGCTCGAACCTCAACCACTTCGGCCTTCATCTCCCTAGCGGGAGACCTCACCACCACAGCAACCGCCTCAGCAATCACCAGGGATTTCATTCAAGACCCGTTGCTTCAGACCACGCCCGCAGGGGCTAGCGCCCACGTCTCTGGCTCTGCCGCAGCAGACTCTACAGCAGAAGCCAACAGCGCAGCAGCGACCGCCTTGGCAGAGGCCTGCGCTTCCATCGCAACAATAGCAATCAGCATCTTCAAAGCCACATCAGCAGAGGCCAGCACTTCTTCTCAATGTAGAAACCAGCATAGCCGCAGCGACCGCCTCAGCAGAGGTCAGCACTTCCATCTCAAGCGTAGACACCAGCATCACGGCAAGCAACTGTCTCAGCAGAGGCCAGCACTTCCATCCCAAGC
>NC_079900.1:19088062-19089987 GCF_024868665.1 Triplophysa rosa
GCAGCGATCGCCTCCACAGAGGCCAGTGCTTCCATCTAAGGCGTCGAGGCCAGCGTCGCAGCAGCGATCGCCTCCACAGAGGCCAGTGCTTCCATCTAAGGCGTCGAGGCCAGCGTCGCAGCAGCGATCGCCTCCACAGAGGCCAGTGCTTCCATCTAAGGCGTCGAGGCCAGCGTCGCAGCAGCGATCGCCTCCGCAGAGGCCAGTGCTTCCGTCTCGCATTCTGCCGCCTACTACTTCTACGGAAGCAAGCATCACAGCAGCGTTCACCCCAGCAGGATCCTCCACTATTACAGCTGGCTTCCTCCTTCAGTCGCCTCCTTCCAGTGTCAGGCTTAACCCCAGGGACACCTGCGAAGCCATGTTCATTTATGCTTTCGGAAATCCCCATATTTACAACCTCTACGTGCACTACTCCCAGCCGCTCACGGATTCCAACTTCTCATCACTCCAGCAGGCACCCTCACGTCATATCAGCCTCATCAATCCTCCGAGGAACCCCCACCCCATTCTTGTCTCATCACAACCTCATCTCCCAAGGAGCCGTCATCCTCTCGTCTTACCCGAACGCAGTCCACGCCTCCGCAGCGTTTTTGCATCGCGTTTGGGGGGTATGCGTACTCCGGCGGCTGTCCCAATTTTGCTTTATGGGGGTGTGCTCTGGGCTCAAACCGGTTCCGAGCTCGGCGCACTCACCCTGACCAAGGTGTAGAGTGTTTCGGGCTCGGATAGATCTGGCGAGCTCGGAGCCCGCTTCCCAGACAGCACACCAAATACGCATAACCTTATAACCACGCTCTATCATTATTTCTCTATCAACTTCACTGTTATCTGCACAGGTAAACTCGTGAAATGATGTTTAATTAACAAAGTTCGGGAGAAGCCGGAGCATATAATCAGCACGGCCGGTCTACTATCAGCAATCACCGCATCTAGACAATCAGCCCTAGCGAGCTCGCTTATAAATAGGGAAACCATCTTACCTGCTCTATCTCTTAAGATTAAGCATCCCTCCTCCATCCCGGCTCCTCTCCCTAACTCTTTTTTTTTTTTTCCCCAGGGGGTGTGCTCTGGGCTCAAACCGGTTCCGAGCTCGGCGCACTCACCCTGACCAAGGTGTAGAGTGTTTCGGGCTCGGGTAGATCTGGCGAGCTCGGAGCCCGCTTCCCGGACAGCACGCCAAATACGCATAACCTTATAACCACGCTCTATCATTATTTCCCTATCAACATCACTGTTATCTGCGCAGGTAAACTCGTGAAATGCCCGCCATATGCGCGCACCCGCGCGACCTGGCACAGCAACATGCAACATGTGCGCAACCTGTCAGACACAGAGACGTGGGCTTGCAGAAATATACATTTGAAGAACAGAAGGAAGAAAACTTGTTGATGGGCGTGTGCTTCACTGTTTACTGTTTGTTTACAAGTAAGAGCGTTTCACAACACACACGTGACACAACACGAGAAAACATGAGCTTTGTTCAGAAATGTGTATTTCATTTAAGAGAGCACTGCAGATGTTCTAGATCATCTTAGGAAATGCTCTGAGTTTAGTTCATGCTTTAGTTTGACATGGTCTATTATTCTAAATAAGTTGTGTAAACTACATTGACATCAGGACTAGATGAAATTTACAGAAATGCTTGTCTCTTCTGTGTTTGTTTATTCTTTAGTCTCTCTAGTATATTGCAAAGATATCTGCTTATGATAATTAAAAATATTGATTAAAATGTAATATTAAAATATTGGCGTTAATATTAATTTTATGTAGTAGGCCTATATAATCAGATACAAAGTAACTAAGTAACTAGCTACTTGAGTAGTTTTTTCATTGCATACTTTTTTACTTTTACTCAAGTAATTTTTTAAATAGTGACTTTTACTTTTACTTGAGTAACAATTTCTCTAGTTACTTGTACTTTT
>NC_079900.1:19090087-19216828 GCF_024868665.1 Triplophysa rosa
CCCTCCTCTTCATCTCTTCAGGCCCTGACCACTGGAAATGTCCTTACATATTTCATACTGTTTCATTTATTCATTTATTATATCATTTATTGTCATGTTATGACGACTTGATCATCATGTTTAGTATTGTTTTAAAGGTCATGCTGCGATGGGTAAAAGGTCTAGTTCCTTCAAACCTAACAAAGAGTGTATTAGAGCTTTGTAACTTTAGGACATAACCTGCAATTCTCTAAGAGGTGTGACTTTCTCAGGGAATCTTGTTTACAGATAGAAAAGATCCCATTTGATGCTCTCTTCAGTCACGAGAAAACAAACAAACCAAGTTTCTCACTGACCATTGGCTTTGTTACATCTGGGTATATAAGGTGAACATGCAAAAGACTCAGGATTGCATCTGTAACCAGAACTATCCACACTGCAAGTGTGTGTCTCGATTTGCCAGGTATGATAAACTTTGTGGTTTTATTTTATTATATTATATTGATCATCTTGGATTTTCTTTGTATGAGCATTCTATGATTTAATTAGTGTTGTACCTGCCTGGCATAATAAATTGTTATTGTTGATTATATCTGAATTCTTCAGAGTCTGTTATGACCAGTAGATTGAAAGGAGCCTGTTTTGTTACCGCAAAATCAACATGTCAGGATAGGATGGACTGGAGTTTTGATTTTCAACAATATATGAATGATCGGCAAAAATACATGGTATGGGTAAAAATTTACGATTTTTCTTTTTGCCAAAAATCATTAGGATATTAAGTAAAGATCATGTTCCATGAAGATATTTCATAAATTTCCTATTGTATATGTATAAAAACTTTATTTTTGTGAGTGGATGGCCTGCTACAGTGCCTCAGATTAACAACTTCAAAGGCGATTTTCTCAATATTTTGATTTTTTTGCACACTCAGATTCCAGCTTTGTAAATAGTTGTTGTTCCGCCAGATAGTGTCCTATCCCAACAAACCATATATCAATAGAAAGCTTATTTCTTCAGCTTTCAGATGATGTAAAAATCTCAATTTTAAAAAATTGACCCTTAAGTTTTGTCGTCCAGGGTCACATATATGATTTCAAGTAATATTTACAAAAAACAAACAAGTAAAGACTACTGACGAAAAGATAACTAGGACTCTTGTTAAGAAATATTAAGTATATTTAGAAGCATTACTTAAATAAAATTTACAAACAAAGGATGAGTAAAATTTACTTGACCCCGTACTTGGGAATTTCTAGTAAAAACTACTTATACATGGGTTTAGCCTTTACTTGGACAGTTCTGATCAATTTACTAATATTTCCTGAGTGAAAAACGTTTCCTTGCTTTTTTCAAGTAAACTTCACTCCAAATTTTTTTCAGTGTATAAGGGGGTCCCTGCTCTATGCATCTCTCATCTAAGGGGTCCTTGCCCCGAAAAACGTCGAAGACCCCTGCATTTACGGATTTATGATTACTCCAGAGCACCCGTAGATCTACGACGATTTTCGAAGAAGTTACAAAGCTTTTGGGAAAAGGAACGTAAGTCTAGATGATACGATTTACTTTACGATATACTTAGCCTCACGATGCTTCACTGAACACTTAAAAAAACAAGAGAATCTTGATAATATGTTAATATTTTACGAGTTACCGATTTCGTACAATTCGTACACGTAACACAAAGCCTAACCACGGCACAACACCCACATAAAAAATCCGCGATTTTACAGCAAAAGGGGCAAACGCAATAGCAGCTGCGGTGTCCAGAAAATGTATGTTTTAATATGCAAAGTTGTATGAAAAACGCTCGAACTGATTTTGCCAAGTGAGAAGAGTTCTTGGGGGAACACTGGTGACCCTGTAAAAACATTTTTGTAGAAAAAGCCTATTGGCCTGCCGCCCAGTTGCGTCCACAGCCCTCTGCTAGGGCAGGGGCTGAAGGACCCAAAAAGGGCACTTAAAAATAAAGTACTATTACTGCAACGTATACATTAACAAGTGTATTTTTACAGTGTGTAAACAGGTGCAGTAATGATTTATTATATATAAAATAAAACCAAAATAGGGAAAAAATAAATATTGTTAACTATTATTATACTGAACAAAACACCAAGAATCATGTTGAATTTGTGTTCAATTTTGTTAATATTTTATGGCTTTATGGAAGTGCTAACTATGAAATCAAAGACTTAATTGACTTGGACGTTTAACTTAGATGCATTTTCACAAAACATACAACTAAACAGCATTAAAAACTGTCAGAAATTAACCTTCCATTAAAGTCACTTGCCAAAATAATGACCTGAAAAAATATAGAATCCTGACCAAAACACAATAGAAAATGTACTGGTTTTAATGGAAACTGGATTCTATTGGTGGGGTGTTATCTGACAGATTGATATTGCGGAATAATGCCAAAAACACACTACGGAAAGGAATTTTGTAATGGTCTCAGTGGAAAAAAAGATAATGGTTCATAGTGATATTTTAACAGCAACCATTAAAATTTCTGTGAAGGTTTCTATTGTTTTTCAGCAGGGATATTAGACTGTTACACTGCAGACGCTTCATAGCATTTGTTTATTTACACTTGCATTAAACTGTTTACAGAATTAGTAGCCTACAAAGAACGTTCCCTGTCGTTAAAACGGTGAATGACTTTAGATTAATCTCGCAAAACTCCTGTTATAATCAATGACATTCGCTAGGCAGTTGATAATGAATTTGGTGATAATCGCGCACTGCACTGGTGACTCATTTAGACGCCTCTGATCATTGGCCAGTATACGGTCCTAATCTCAAAAGATCCGCCTGTCACTTGTTGTAATGCGCATGCAAAAACGCGCCAGCTCGTGCAGATCTACATGTAATCGCCTTTTTCGGTCATTTTCACACTTCATTTCAGTCGCGACAATTATAAAATATTTCGTTTAATTGTGCATAGGCGTTTCTTCTCCATTTATCATATATTCGGGGGCATATTGTTCTTTGCCTCAATTAATTTTCGATCCTGCTATTAACTTATACTTAAAAAAGCCCACTGGGACGTTGAATGACCTTGAATTGTTTAACCATACCCCCCACGGTGCCGCATCAGCTACAACAGTATGGTAAATGCATTTCTTCTGTTACCTGCTGCTGGTCACGCGCGCCTGGGTTCACCACACGCGAAAATTACAT
Source organism: Triplophysa rosa (assembly GCF_024868665.1). Taxonomy (NCBI): domain Eukaryota; kingdom Metazoa; phylum Chordata; class Actinopteri; order Cypriniformes; family Nemacheilidae; genus Triplophysa; species Triplophysa rosa. Next base: position 19,093,250 of record NC_079900.1, read on the forward strand.
ACAAAGTCAATGCAAAGACGCGAATAGACGCTAACTCGCGGCAGGCGATGGGAAAGACGAAAATCGGGTGGTGCTATAGAGGGTATGCACGTGTCGTCACTTTCCCACGTGAGCACGCGAACGCGCCTGCTTGAGTGGTAAAACACTGGGCAAAATGAATGGTTACAATATCAGGAAACGCAATCCCGCGCAACATTTCAGTGTCTAAGAACACCTGATTCCTTTGTAATTCATGAGGTAGTCGTAAAGATCACCGTCGAGTCCAGCTGCTTGTAGTTTCAGCAAATAATTGCGTGTTTTAGTCCCGGTTTTTTGTTCCTCCTATTGAATGCAGCCATTTTGCCTTAGTTTTACCACTCAAGGGTATGGAGGACTAAACCTGCAAAAATTATAAATAAATAAATGTATAAATATATAAACGAATAAATGTAATAATATGAAAATAAATAAAGGAATGAATGGTTTGATAAAACAAAATAATTCGTTTTAGCTATTATTGATCTTAGCTTTAACTTTTCTTTTCATTTTTTAAATTGATTTATTATTTTTTGTGTCCATTTTTTATTATTTTTTATTATTATTTTTTTATTATTTTTAGATTATTTTATTTATCATTTCCTTTTATTTTTACATTTATTTATTTATACGTTTATTTATTTTTATATTTATTTATTATCGCATGTATTTATTTCCACTTTTATTTATTTATTCTTGAATTTATTCTTACTTTTCTGTGTCTCGTATGATAATTAGATGGGTTGGTCTTGCCTACTATTGGTTCAGCGTAGATTGAAGCGTTTGATCGATTACTCTTGACTTGTTTTGGACTAACGTCACGTCACTCACTGATCGTTTGCTTCGTGTATAACGTTTATGGCGGGCGCACAATTAGCTAGAGAGTTACAGCATTTAGCCAATGAAGTCGATAACCATGCATCAAATGACTGTGTGTCATTTAGATTAGATGCACTTATTGAGGATTTATTACAGATTGACGGAGAGATAAATTACAAAGTTCTTCAAAATCTGTGCGAGTCAGGGGGTGCTAAGGTGGTGACCAAGTTCCGGTTACAGGTCCTCTGCCAAAGAGGTGCGTGAACGACCTCAGCAGATTCGTCGATTCTGAAAGCACAAGACGACTTGATATTAAGATGTCTAATAAACACAGACTTTCTTGTTACATGATTTTGACATTCTTGTTAAGATTGCAAATTATTGGTATGATCGCCCGTAACGGCTGAAGCGAGGTGAAAAAATAAATAAAGCGATTTGACACGGGATTCGTACGCATACAATAAAGCGAGGCAGCGTGTCACTACGCAGCCGTTTTAACTTGTGACCTCTGTGTTATTTATCTCTTATGGAATGTAGTTTACGAGTACCGTTTAGTAACCACGTCTTTTTAGAAGGAATGGTTTCCATTTGATGGCCCCTGTAGTGAAAGAACGATGCTCATTACTACCGTGTTAACTTGTGACTTAAGTTCACTATGTCTCAATTCATTTACATATACTATGTTACATTAAATCTTTACGCTTTTTCTAACCGAAAGGCTGCTTATAACTATCACTTTGACAAAGCGTTAGCTTGCGACTTCGGTTTACAAGCTCATCTGTGTAGTTTAACCTTATTAAATTTTTTGCTTTATGATTTTCACCAGTTGAACTGTAACACCACCATAGCACCCTCTGACTCGCACAGACTTTGAATGTGCTGCAAAGAGGCTAATAACTGAGGAAGAACTTTGTCATTTATCTCGCCTTCATTCTGTAATAAATCATCAATAAGTGCATCTAATCTGAATGACACACAGTCATTTGATGCATGGTTATCGACTTCATTGGCTAAATGCTGTAACTCTCTAGCTAATTGTGCGCCCGCACATAGTTACTTAACGTTATACACGAAGCAAACGATCAGTGAGTGACGTGACGTTAGTCCAAAACAAGTCAAGAGTAATCGATCAAACGCTTCAATCTACGCTGAACCAATAGTAGGCAAGACCAACCCATCTAATTATCATACAAGACACAGAAAAGTAAGAATAAATACAAGAATAAATAAATAAAAGTGGAAATAAATACATGCGATAATAAATAAATATAAAAATAAATAAACGTATAAATAAATAAATGTAAAAATAAAAGGAAATGATAAATAAAATAATCTAAAAATAAATAATAATAATTAAAAATAATTAAAAATGGACACAAAAAATAATAAATCAATTTAAAAAATGAAAAGAAAAGTTAAAGCTAAGATCAATAATAGCTAAAACGAATTATTTTGTTTTATCAAACCATTCATTCCTGTATTTATTTTCATATTATTACATTTATTCGTTTATATATTTATTTATTTATACATTCATTTATTTATAATTTTTGCAGGTTTAGTCCTCCATACAAGAGCTGTCCCGGGTTTACGTGAAATTTGACTCAATGTATACCCTCTATTGAGAGCCTCATTCGTAAAAAACTAAGCACAATTCTACAAGAAAGGTAACTTACTGAAAAAGTGTTGGTGCTTAAAGTGCTTCACTGAACTGAAACTTAAAACATCTCAAGATAAATGGACCAGGGCTTGACATAACCTGGGAGGTTGATGGCTCGTGTCAGAGCATTGCTTATGATTTTCGGACGGATCAGGCCTTAACTTAACATTATTCACGAAAAAGTTGTCAATCGTTCTTTTCATCTTCTCTCATCATCCGCGCTACATCCACTCTGTTTAACTGACGGGCCTATAGGCTCCTCCCCTCTCTGTCTGACTGCAGCACACGCATTTTCACACGTACACACCAGAGGTTGCGCTAGACTTTTTTATTGTCCGTCATTTTGACTGACAGGCTCGTAAAAAATCCGTCATAATCTATTATTACCCGTCACTATGGTGCAAGGTGGCGTTAGGTGGTAATTAGTATGTTCGTGACGTCATCACGCTGTACTTGCGTCTCGGAACTTGTTGTATTTTAATACAACTGAATGCCCAATAAAGCCGTTGTGTTTATATTCATCTATATATTTAATGTTTATGTTCATATGCAGGGCCGGACTTAGGAGGGTGGGGGCCCTGGGCTTGAGTTGTTTTCGGGGCCCCCGTACTATTTAAAATCATGTGTTTGTTAGCATTAGTAAATGTTTTTTCTCTCCAATGACTAACAATAACACGTGTTCATTGGTTTACACGTTTATAATGCTTGTTTTGACAGTGGGAGCCACAAGTGGTGCGTTTATAGCGTGTAGGAAGTTTCAAACATACTTAAATGTAAAATCCAATCAACATTAATAATCAACATTATTAGTCCCCTTGATATTGTATAGTTTTTGACATAATCATACAGCCCTACCATTATGTATTTTAAAATTAAATTTATTGATCCATAATAAGAAAACTACTAAAAAGGAACAAATGTGTGTGTTCTCCCTGTATTTCTCGAGGATGTTGAGAGATTATACGTCTTGGATCTAAAATTTGAGAACACCTGCATTAACATGAAACCAACAATGAGCAATACAGTTGTCAGCATTTATTAATCTTGTTTATTGTTAGTTAATGCCAAATACAATTGTTCATGTTAGTTCAGGTGCATGTTTTTAAAAATATTAGTAAATACTGAAAATAAAGATTAACAAATGCAGACATGTAATCTAATGCTTAACTAATGTTAACAAATGCAACGGTGTAAAGTGTTAAAAATATATTAGTATTCTATTGCAATTCCATCAGTAAAGCATATGACAGATCTATGAGTTTGAAATGCACATTAAAATTGTATTCATATAATGAGATGAAACGTCTTATTATGGCTTAAATAGTTTCATAATAATGAGATGGGTCCATAGTTTTGTAAAGTCTAGTTAACTGAGGTTGTGCAGGGCAAATAGGGCACCCCTCTGTTATAAATCGTTTTAATTACTTTATGACTAACATAAGTAAAAGTACAGATACCTTGCAGTGAAAATTACTCCATTACAAGTTACAAGTCACCAATTCCAAAACGACTTGAGTAAAAGTCTTTGAGTATCTGATTTTAACAGTACTTGAGTATTTTACTCATACTGAATGTAGGCTCAAAGCAGCACTAGTCCTCAACACTTAAGAGACACATCAGTGAAAAACTAGAAACAGTTGATTTGTGAGGGAGCAATCGCATTTATTTTCTTAAATCATAATAAGACTGAACACCTCAAAATTGCAACAAATCATGGTCGACACCATAACCTACGTCATTACAAACACCCTAAGTCTCATTTAAGCTCAAGTGCTCATAAGTAAACCAAAGTCCTTCAAAAAGGTCTCTTCAATATAACAGATAAATAAAATAATGTTAAGTAGAATTAAAAAGTCAAAGCCTTTTTGCACTGGACATGCTGGTTTGGGCCTCATGGCCAGCTGCAGTCATGTCCTCATTTCACATACACTGTTAGCCCTTACCTGCCATTTCTACAGTAATACATTGGCAACACTGTTGCCAGCTAGTTACTGTAGGTGTTTTACAGTAAACTACTGCAATGGCTGTTTGAAGATACATTATTAAAGAATCTATTAACGCACTTAAGTCACACAGTCTTAGATGAACAAGTGTAAATAACAGATGAACACAATAAATCTGTCAAGATTTCACCAGAGGAGAATTAAACACAAACATCAATAACATCTTCACATATTACAGACACCACTTTCACTTTATTTCTGTCATCTGTGTAAGATCTTATTGAGATTTAACTCTAGTTCATAGTGGTTCAATTATGTTTTAAGTCACCATTATGGCGATCAGTGTTTGCTTTGGTTGGACTCTTTGACTTTCTTGTAGCTTTAAAATGTACACTTATACAATAACACTGAAAGGGACTTTACAGGAACCGCAACTTTATGTTTGCTTAGTAACTGAAGATACATCTGAAAGAATTCAATCATTAAATAATAATAATATAGCATTTAAGATTTATTAAGATATGTTTGGTAAAGTGATTACATGTTATAATGGAAAGATCTCTGTCAGAAAATCTTTCTTTGCAATTGAGACACAGTTAGACACTTGACATACAAACCTCATCAATGGTGACAAACAATCATGAATGAGTTTTGTACTATGTACCCAGCATGCATTGCAGCATGAAGCTGTTCAGTTGATTGTCACCATTGTTGAGATTCATATGTGAATTGTTCATTTCTCTGTGTCCGACTCATTCTATAGGTTAATATTTTGTCTATATAGTGTGAGAGCACTTTTGAAAATTGAAATACTATACATTCTTTTTACTGGTTTACATCACTTCATGGCAATAGTCCCACCAATGGTCAAATTTTGAGCAAACATGTTTAGAGCACATTTAGGAAGAGTTAGTTTTAAAAATAAGAGCTTTTGTAGATGTGTGACCTACAGTAACTAGCTGGCAACAGTGTTGCCAATATATTACTGTAGAAATAGCGGGTAAGGGCTAACCATGTATAAACCGCCAGCGATTGACATCTACCTGATACTGCACTCATATTCATATAAAGAAGCCATGTTGACAAGTTTTTGTAAGTTATGGCAAAATCCACAAGATTGTAGTACCTTCAATGCCCTGTGAATGGCAATATTAATTATAAGATAGGTGGCATGCAAAATGTAATGTGTAATTGCATTAGTCATTACAAATGTAGTGGAGTAAAGAGTACATATACTTGTTCAAAAATGTAGTTAAGTAGAGAGTAAAAGTTGCTAATATCTTTAATACTCAGTACAACTACAAAGTAGCCAAAAAGATACTTAAGTAAAGTAACTAAGTACATTTACTCCAATACTTTACACCACTGCTAACATAACATCATTTTAATGTCAAATTCTTAAATGTAAATCTAAGAGACAGTTTAATGCAGCTCACAGGCCATGAATCCATGAATGGTATATCTGCAAGGTATCATCTTAATTTAGCATTTACATTTTGCCAGAGATCTCAACGTCAGACATGAAATAACTATCTAAACGCAGTTTGTCCCTTCACGCGTCCCGTAGTTCGGTTGTTTTAACTTTGTTTATTAGTTAGCAGAATGTTTTCATTTTTTATTTACATGGATGGATTTAACAGTGTTTGCGTATTATTTACAAGAACCGCTTATGGCCACAGAACGGGAAATATTAGAAATAAACTCTATATTACCTGTTTTTATTCAGAGATGTCTGCAGAACACAACACTTTTCATAACACGTTTTTTGTAAAAGCAAAGAAAGTGTAACAACAACAACAGCTAGTAGACTCTACTGCATCTACCTGTCGATGAAACAATCTGTCGTGTTCAGTGAGCGGACACAGACTGTGAGGCGCGAGCGTCAAATGGAAAACGCGGAGTGGAATCATATAGCGGTGTAATAAGAGAAAGTTTTTCGCGGGGATGTGAATCCTCTCTACTCTACTTCGGCTACCGTTCAACTTCGCCTACCAAAGGCGGGCGCCAGCCACGTCGGTCCGCGAGTTTCAAAGGAGAAATAACTGAAATAAAACCGGAGGGTGGCGGCCTGGCGGGAGATGGTGACAGGTATGCTCTGGATTCTCTGCCTAAAGATCAAGGTGTGGTGCCATGGGTGTAAAGAATCATTATTTCCTAAATGCTGTTCTTTCGCGTTCTNTGTCTCTCAGTTTTTGGTTTTCTTTAAGCGCGGCACTGCGATTGCGCTTGTCAGCCATTAGAACAAGCGTCTTAATGAGCAGACAGGTTTCAACTGCGGTAAACGTAACGGATAGAATCCACATATGACCAATCAGGAAACGCCAACATGACTGACGGAACGATTAGCCAATTAAACGACATCGTTCCTTACATAAGGCAGTGCTATTGAACATTGGTAGGCCAATGCACAAAGTTTAGATGAAAAATAAAATGACTGGCATATAACTAAACAAATCAAATTAACGACAGCAGGCGTGCCCCCTGAAGGGCGGGGCCCCTGGGCTGGAGCCCAGTCAAGGCCAATGGTAAGTCCGGCCTTGTTCATATGTGATTCGATCTGGGAAAACCCAACACATGGTGCAAATTTATATATTACAGTTTTTGATACCATATTCAAGCCCTTTCCAAATCAGTTTTTATTTTGCTCATACCTTGTGTATGTAAAAGATGGCTGAGGTCGGCTGAAGCGCTAGGATTTTCAGGAACGGAATTTGGAGGAAAACGGGTTTAAAGTTAAGTGATGAAAATAAAAGCACAACTGTCCAGTATCACAAGTAAAAGTCACTTTACAGTGGTAAAAGACTTACTCTAATAACAATTTAACAAAAAAACATTTCCCAGTGTGTTGAAGTCTATAAAAATACTGTACAAAACCGTTTGAATAAAACGAAAGTAAGGAAAATGGTGCAGGGCACACTTAAGAGAGCTCTGCCATTATCACTACACATGGATACTACACTTTAAAAAATTATCCTGTAAAAAACGGTAATCTAGCTGCCAGCTTTATACTGTTAAATAACAGCGGGTTACTCTTATTTGAATTAACAGCATGATACTGTTTTATTAGCTACAGCATACAACTGTTATTTAGCAGCCTGATACTGTTTTAAGAACAGCATACTAATGTTACTTAGCAGCATACAGCTGTTAATTGACATACTAGTCAACTTATTTTAATTGTAATGCAATTATACCCTGTATTTTATATTTGTGGATAAAAAACAAATGAAGCCAACTTATTCTTTTTTCATCTTTTCTTTAATCCTATTCAACATCAGATTTTAGATGCTTTGTTTGTTACGCCATAAAATGGGCAAAAATACAAGCCATCATTATAATATTTAATGCACAAACTATGGTGCAACAAAAAAGCACCCATAACGTATAAAAATACAAAAATGGCCTAAAGCAACTAAACAAAAACAAATAAGACACAATAAGGCATTATAAATGCCTTAACATAAAATACAAATGTAGCTTCAAATCAATGTCACTAACCTAAAACGAATTAATAAAAAATCATTCAATTAAAAAACAAAAAGGTTTAAAGTGATAGTTCGCCAAAAATATTTTATTCTGTCATCATTAGCTCACCCTCTGGTTATTTCAAACTTTTATGACTTTCTTTCTTCTGTAGAATACAAAAGAAGATATTTTGAAGAAAGTTGGTAACCGAACAGCGCCGATACTGTTGTGGAAAAATTTCAGTCTTGTAGTTCAAAAAATCTCTCAGACTAAGAAGGTCCGGGTGTCGAGGAGTTAACTTTATTTGCTCGAGCCAAACAAAGTGAGATGTTCAAAGTCATCTAAAAACCAAGTGTTTTCAGTATACAGTTATAGTAAAACTTCTGAAAGGTGGTCCTTTCAAAAACCAATCAGGTATTTTCCCGTTATCTCTTATTTTTATTAACCAATTGTTAATTGTCTGCCACCAATAAGTCCCAGGTAACAAGGTACGTATCTAATGGTGGTACGCTGGTTATTACATCATTTTTAAAATAATTTGCATACAATGGTTACTACACGAGACCACCAAACAAGCCATGGTCTCCATACGAGACGGCGTGGCGTCCGTGCGTAATCATGGTTACTTTTAAACAGTGGAAAATCCCCAGGTTTTAGAGAGAACACAACAGGCTTCAAACTTTAGGCCTCTAAAAACATCACTGGATTTTACCTTGTTACATTGTGCTCAAATGTGCTTTAAACATGCATAAAGTGACATTAAGTGCATTTATATGAACAATCATTGGTTACAGGTACAGATTGTGTCATTAAATCATCAATTCTTCTTCAAATAATCAAATTATCATCATAAACCTACTTATATGTAATTATTCTTATTGACTATGATTTCAGATCAACCCATCTACGTACTAATGTTCCTATGAATACTTCTCAATACTTCTTAGGTATTTTATCAAGTGCATTTATAACTGTGGTGAAAAACAGTGCCCAATACATGTAAAAAAACAGCTATATGTGCCCAGAAATTACACAATAATACCCAATCACATCTATTGTATGGACAAAAAACCAATGCAAGTGAATGGGGGCCGGTTACCAACATTATTCAAAATGTCTTCCTGTGTGTTCTGCAGAAAAAAAGAAAGTTATACAGCTTTACAATGACAAGAGGGTGAGTAAATGATGACAGAATTTTCATTTTTGGGTGAACTCTCACTTTAACAAACAAATGAAAACATGGTTTACAACATACAAGCCGGTTAAACAACAGTTGAAAGGTAGGTTTCTTGAAGCATCTTGGAGACGTTGCCACAGGTCTTCTGGATTTACTTTGTCTCAGTTTGTTCTGGTACTTCATGTCATTTCAGACAGACCGGATGATGATGATGACGATGATGATGAGATCAGATCTCTATGTGGAGCACTGGCTGTTGTCAGACTCCTTGTGCAAACAAAAATCTCACTGGATTATTACAATTAATGTCAAAATGAATACTTTTAGTAAACTGATATTTCCTACTGACAGACTACAGCGAAAGCTAGAAATAACTGACTTAAAACCATTTTTTAGCTGGTAAAAAAACTAGTGTTCTTATAATTTTGGCCACCTCTGTAAATGGAATCAGACTGCTTTTGGACCACAAAAAAAAATCACCAGAGTCTTAAGCTAATGGTTGCCCTTGTGTCCTTTTTAGAGTTTTAAGGTACCCTGCTTGTGTTGACGAAACAAACAGACATCATTTCTCCATTAAAATAAAATTAGAATTATGGTCATAAGAATCATATTAGTAATAAATATGTAATATTTGATTGAAGCATTCCTACACATTTGTTCATAAGAACTAACAACCACAATTAATTTAAAGAAAAACTTACATTTTTTGAAGAATAATTTTTTCTTGCTTCTCTGCAAAGTGAGCCATTAGACTTCCTCCTTGGAAAGAAATATATATTTTGGTCACATAGGTCACAGGGGTTTCCCCTAAGAAATAACAGGGAAACATTGTTTAAAGAGCAGATGCAACCGATCAGTGTCTAGATAATGATTTACCGATGCATTTGAGTCAAGCTAAAAAAGATAAAATTGTTAATGAAAGTGCAAGAGCAACACGCCCTGTTGTGCAGCTAATAGTTATGCAATCAAGCCAGTAGTGGTTTTGAAACGGACACACGCACAGTACAATAATTAGGGATTTTACGTATATAGGCCTTCCCAGTTACCAAAACATAAATATTTAATAAACTAACTGTTTAATGTATCTTACCATCAATGCATGCACACGGCAAGCTTACCAGCATGTATTACAACAGCTTGACCGAATCTTTATAACTTAGCGGTATTTTTAGCCATACTTGATAGCATCACTGATCTATAATAAATCAGTGGGTAACATACTATATTAAATGGATTTTAAGATAACACGAAAAATCAGGCGAATTTGCAGACAATATAAAATATTTCTCACCTACTGTACGTGGACAGAAAGCACACATTAAAAGTGTAACTACACAAAAACAATAGTTGATTTAGATCGTTCCCGATTCATCTTTTACACAGATATTAGTAAAACGTACAGGTTGGATTAAATTTAGGGTAATTCTTACCTTTTAGTCACGAGCAATTGAATCTCCTGTTTTAAGATAACGCTACCCAGTCACTGTTTCAGAAGTTTTCCGCTAACCAGCATATTTAGCGTTGTTTTCAGAAATACTTTGCCTGATTAAAACAGGAAATGTTATTAAATAATAAAAACTTCACTGGATATTTAAGATCTAACATTTAATTTGAAGATATTACAACCATAGATAAAGGTGCAGACGTACCTCATGCTCCAAAATGGCGCAGATAGGAAAATATGGTATAATGCTGTTAAATAACAGTGACATACTGTGGTTGTTCGACCACTAACCTGAAGTGAACAAGTCTTCCCACAATGCACTGTATAAAACAGTAACATACTGCTATTAAACGAAAACAGCATTTTGCTGTTAAATTTCCATGTAAATTAACAGGGATTTTTTACAGTGTAGCAAACATTACGGATAACAACTAATAAGCAGAGAAGCAAGCTTTACGTTGTTTATCATGTGCATAGTGTCTGGACGTTTGATCATCCCTTGTATGTTTTGCGATCGGATAACTCCTGGTGCTGCAAACGGGGAGCTCTGTCATCTCACGAAAACATTGTATGAAAAACTTTGCATGCCGTAGTTTACAGAGGACTGGTGAAATGTGCATTGCTACTCCTTCATTCATGTTATGTGGTTTACTTTGATTGGTGAACTGTCTTAACCGCGTCCCAGCGAGACATCCGACGGGTTTTCCCAGATCGCATCACATATGTCTAGTCGGTAACAACAATGACAGGTGAAAACACGCATGTCCCTTCGCGAGCATATCACGCTCTAATGAAGGGAAACGGGGAGTTACAAATTGCCCTCATTGTAATCCGTCAAAATGACGGACGGGCGGACGAACGGCCGTTTTTGGTAAAAAAAAATCTGTCAATGATAGAGAATTTTCGTTTAACGCGACGTCTGGTATACACACGTACAGGAAAATCTGGACCACGGCCAATCAGAGGGGGGCCCGCCCTTCACGATCCTGTTTGGTTTAGACCACGATATGGGCCTAATGTGTCTGTTGTTGAATCACAGGGAGACTTTCAGAATCGCGGAGACTTTTTCTCCCTCGAACGGCTGCATGGTCGCACCGGTGCGACCTCAGATTTTTCTTAGTCGCACCATTAATAAATAAATTCGCACTTTAGAGCCCTGTAAGTCTATGGAATGTCCCCACTAGTATTGCCATACAAACGGTGTGTGTGTGTTAAAAATAATACTAGTTATCCATCAAGTAAAAACGTGCTTACCTCATGTAAAACAGGAGCATTTGCCACAATCCAAAGAGTTTCTAAATTTGCCATCCTAAAATTCAACTGCCAAAAAAGCATTAAAAAGTCTTTAAAATGTTTAAAATCTGAGAAAAAAACTACCATTGAAATGAATGAGGTGTGTGGCGGAACCATTATATGCTGTCGTTATGATTTGCACGGAAAGTATATTGTGTAACACCAGAACATTAACGCACGGGTTGCGCCAGTGCTCTACATTTCTGATTGTTAATAACTTTTATTTATTTTAAATGCTTAACCTTATTGTCTGTTAGTGAACATATTCAGTGACAACATCCGGTGACTGCTGGATTAACAAAAATATGGTTTGCTGTCTAGTAAATGATACTCGTAACTGATGTCAATGTTGTGTAATAAGTTAGCTAGCTTGCACACTATCAAATTTACTTCTGCATGACATTTGTCGCGATGACAAATAAAACTGATGTTACACTCATTGCGTTCCACATATTCAGATATTTAGCACAAGCTTCTCGTGATTATATTTGAGTGAAAAGGCGTCAGGATGTACAAGCAGTGGTCTGTAGATTCAAATCCAGACGCGAAAGTAATGGGGAAACGGTCAGAAATCAGATTGCAGCAAACTGGAGAAAAAACAAGTCCCATTAGCGTTATCCTGGTTAGTTCTGGCAGTAGAGGAAATAAATTACTTTTCCGATACCCATTCCAGAGGGTTTCTGAAAGCACTTCATCCGCAACGTGTAAGTCTCAGTTTTTTCTGCATGTTGTTCTAGACTTTAAACTTATCACCAGATATGATAACAGCCACACCTGCCGATTCAGTGATTGACACGTAGTTAATGATAATTTCAAACACATTTCAATTATCAGTCATATTACAATCATAATATATACAGAGGAAATGTGTTCGAGACATTTTTAAATAATGTGTTTTTCCATTCAAGCAAAACAGCGGAGTCCATATGTGCTGAATACCTCAGGTGATTCTACAGAAGACCAGGATGGTGATTCAAGGTACTATGCAAAGAAATGTTTTAACGATTCCCTGGTTATGTTTCACCTTTGTACATATTGATAGTTGATAGCATTTCAATACAAACATCGACAGCATCTTCAGACTTTTTTATTAAAAACTGCAATAGAATGTGCCAACATAGTAAGCAGGAAAAAAAAAGTATATATACAGTATATATCCACCACTTAAATCAACCACAACTGTCCATACATCTTGACATCTATGTTGTTGTGCATGACATGTTATACACCCTGGTGGCCTGTTTAGAGAACACCAGCGATTTGGTTGTGTTCATTCTGTCTGTTATTCGGAAGGTTTCAGATTAAGCCAGGACTAGGTTTTAGTTAAATTAGGTAGATTTTACAAATATGCCTACCTACAACGTTAGTGGTGTGCATCTTGAGAGACCTTAAAATGGCTCAAACATGCATTTTAGTCTCGGACTAGACTTAAGCCAGGACACCAGCTATAATAGTTAAATTGATTTTTAGTTTAAATCCAAAAACCACTTTTATATATTTGGTTTATATAAAAACCATAGGGATGTGACAATATCAAAATCTCACTGTATGGTAATACCTCGGTATAATGCCCACTAGGGCTGTGCGATTTGGGGAAAATATCTAATTGCGATATTTTTGACAGACATTGCGATTGCGATTTGATTTGCGATTTTAACTTTTCTAATTCAAGCTTCAATTCAATATTGTTGTGTGGAGCACAGTATGGGTATAGTTACCCTGAAAGAAAACAACAAAAATAAAAACATTTAATTGTTTCCATTAAAACCATTACAAAATTAATTTTTGTAGTGTGCTTTGGGCATTATTCAAATAGGGCTTACTGTTGTTCAATTGGTTCCCAACTTCCAGATTACATCACACCAATACAATCCAAATACCAGTGTACACTATTATAGTTTCCATTAAAACAAATACAACTCCCATTGTAACCCTTAAATCCATAACATTTTCTATTGTGTTAGTGAATTATTAAAATAGTTCATAGTTTACATAGGCTGATTTATTATTGTTTAAGTATGTGGGATTTTTTAAAACAAGTAAAAAATGTGCTGAATGTTTAATTTCATCCAAGTGAAATTAGCAAAACAGTTAGATAGAATTTACATTTGTTTGAAACGCGGAGCTAGGCGTGAGTTTACACAGGGTGCGCGCGTGCGTCAAGCCTCGTCCATATTGCCAGATGCCCGAGCCGGACTCAAGTACTATAAACGTCATTGTAAATTGTAAAACGCTATAGTAATAAGGAGTCGTTACTTATGGGTTATATATGACAAATGTCGCGAGCGCATTATTACAAGGCGAGAGCGCATTCTTGTCATACGAGCGCGCGAATCTCTCCGCTCGCACGCCGATTTCCTTTGCTCGTGCACAAAACTGGACGCGCGCTTTCAATTATACGCTGCTCTCTTATGAATTTTCTCTCCTCTCGCTCAGTGAGCGTGTGCGCACTCAAAATGCGTGCCGTGCGTCCACGAATTAGTGGTGGGCGATACTGCAAAATTTGGTATCGATCCGATACCAAATACATATAGGGTCAGTATTGCCGATACCAATACCAATACGATACTTTTTACTTAAAAAAAATACTTTTGTGTAGGGGGAGCAGTATGTCATTGTTTCTCAGGTGAATGAATGATCAATTCTTTAGACAATATTTTTTATTAATGTATTGAAGTCACAACGCTTCTCTTCCTCTCGGCCATCCTGATCTCTCATTCAATGTGCTATCAGCTTCGCTCACTCAGTTCGCTGCTCCTCGGCGCGTTGTGTCAGTGAGTCACGTGACGACACAACAACGAATCGCAGCAGGAGGGGGAGGAGTAGCAAAGTGGGCCAGGATGTGAAAGCAGCGTTTGCTCAGGATTGTAGAGGTAGAAGACACGAGCAAAGTATAATGAACGTAGAGGTGAGATATTTAAATTAAAATATCGATTCAATTACAATTGTATCGATCTGATACCAATACCAGTGTTGGCATCGATACTATCGATATTTAGATCGATCCGCCCACCCCTACCACGAATCCTTTGGTACTCTGCTCTTCGAGAGGTCCTCCTGTGTGTTCCAGGCATTATAGGCTGTCAAAAGTAGTCAACCAATCAGGGATAGGCTTCCACGGCGGGCCAATGAAAACGCGACCTCTTACATGGCATCTTATTGGTTGAAAGTGACTCGACGTTTTCAACGAAGCAGATGGATCCACCACGTTCTCAGGTAACAATATTAATATATTTGATGCAACATTATTAGTCAAATGTGTATTAGAAATGAACGGGGCATTAGGATGCTTTGTAGGCTACATATAAACGTCAGTTTAACTACCATGTTATTCAGACAAAACAGGCCAACACCCTCAAGTTCATGTGGTCCTCATGCATGTCCTACACTAAACATATATTGTCAAAATAGTACTAAATTGATTACCGAACAATTTAGATTGGTGTCTTAAGTTAGCTTTATTCTAAAATAATATTTACTACAAGTAACGGTACATATCAAAACAATAATAGCACTGGAGCATTTGAAATATCATATAATATTCTATACCTATTTGGTTATGCATTTAATGCGTTTGCAGACAGACACTGTAAGTGTTCTGCATTCAGTGTTCCAGAAGTTCAGGGCACAAACTGAACTTCTATGCAATATACCAAACTCTCCTTACCGTTCATTTATAATATACACTCACCTAAAGGATTATTAGGAACACCATACTAATACGGTGTTTGACCCCCTTTCGCCTTCAGAACTGCCTTAATTCTACGTGGCATTGATTCAACAAGGTGCTGAAAGCATTCTTTAGAAATGTTGGCCCATATTGATAGGATAGCATCTTGCAGTTGATGGAGATTTGTGGGATGCACATCCAGGGCACGAAGCTCCCGTTCCACCACATCCCAAAGATGTTCTATCGGGTTGAGATCTGGTGACTGTGGGGGCCATTCTAGTACAGTGAACTCATTGTCATGTTCAAGAAACCAATTTGAAATGATTCGAGCTTTGTGACATGGTGCATTATCCTGCTGGAAGTAGCCATTAGAGGATGGGTACATGGTGGTCATAAAGGGATGGACATGGTCAGAAACAATGCTCAGGTAGGCCGTGGCATTTAAACGATGCCCAATTGGCACTAAGGGGCCTAAAGTGTGCCAAGAAAACATCCCCCACACCATTACACCACCACCACCAGCCTGCACAGTGGTAACAAGGCATGATGGATCCATGTTCTCATTCTGTTTACGCCAAATTCTGACTCTACCATTTGAATGTCTCAACAGAAATCGAGACTCATCAGACCAGGCAACATTTTTCCAGTCTTCAACTGTCCAATTTTGGTGAGCTCGTGCAAATTGTAGCCTCTTTTTCCTATTTGTAGTGGAGATGAGTGGTACCCGGTGGGGTCTTCTGCTGTTGTAGCCCATCTGCCTCAAGGTTGTGCGTGTTGTGGCTTCACAAATGCTTTGCTGCATACCTCGGTTGTAACGAGTGGTTATTTCAGTCAAAGTTGCTCTTCTATCAGCTTGAATCAGTCGGCCCATTCTCCTCTGACCTCTAGCATCAACAAGGCATTTTCGCCCACAGGACTGCCGCATACTGGATGTTTTTCCCTTTTCACACCATTCTTTGTAAACCCTAGAAATGGTTGTGCGTGAAAATCCCAGTAACTGAGCAGATTGTGAAATACTCAGACCGGCCCGTCTGGCACCAACAACCATGCCACGCTCAAAATTGCTTAAATCACCTTTCTTTCCCATTCTGACATTCAGTTTGGAGTTCAGGAGATTGTCTTGACCAGGACCACACCCCTAAATGCATTGAAGCAACTGCCATGTGATTGGTTGATTAGATAATTGCATTAATGAGAAATTGAACAGGTGTTCCTAATAATCCTTTAGGTGAGTGTACATTTGATTAATAATGTTGCATCAAATATATTAAAATTGTTACCTGAGAACGTGGTGGATCCAGAGGCGTATTAAGACCTCATGGTGCCCCCCATCCACCCACCTACCCACACGCAAGAATCCACTCATTAAAAGGTTTATATATTAAAATATTTTTTAAGAATGAAACTCAGCAATTTACAATGTACTATTTTACAAGAATTACACATTAACATGACACTTTTGTAGAAAAGAACACGAAAAACAACTCTTTTCATCAAGCATTTTTAACAATTAGGCCTACTGTAGTTAAGAGGTCGCGTTTTCATTGGCCCGACGTGGAAGCCTATCCCTGATTGGTTGACTACTTTTGACAGCCTATGATGCCTGGAACACACAGGAGGACCTCTCGAGAGCAAGAGTACCAAAGGATTCGTGAACGCACGGAACGCATTTTGAGTGCGCACACGCTCACTGAGCGAGAGGAGAGAAAATTCATAAGAGAGCAGCGTATAGTTGAAAGCGCGCGTCCAGTTTTGTGCACGAGCAAAGGAAATCGGCGTGCGAGCGGAGAGATTCGCGCGCTCGTATGACAAGAATGCGCTCTCGCCTTGTAATAATGCGCTCGCGACATTTGTCATTATAATAACGCCATACATTACGAAACAGGCTGTGTATGCGCGTCAAGTTTAAACGGCTCGTCCGCGAGACGCGCAACGCGGGGAAGAGTCGCGCGAGTATGACACAGGCTATGTGTGCGGTCTTCTGAATTGGACGGTTCTTTAGTATTTATTTGCCTAATGATCGATCTGACTCTGCAGATGCCATAATAACACACACTGTCTCTCTCCTGCCTTCTGTATGTTTTTTTTTTTTTAATGACGGACGTTTATGCAGTTGGCTGGGGCAGTGCTGATTAGGCATAATGGAGTTGCGCTCACTCAGTTGGTTAGCAAGAATGCCACTCAAAGCGGGCTTGGAACAGACGCGTTTCCTATTTTTCACATCGCTTCCACATCGCAGCCTCTTGCGATTAGCAAATCGCAACGTCTCACATCGCGATTGCGATTCGATTTCGATTAATCGTTCAGCCCTCCACGGCACAATATTTATTGCTATTTTTAAAATGACAAATGATGACTTGGAAATGTGCCATAAGCATCCCCTTTTTTATCCTCTAATCATAACTGTTGCTTAGAGGTATGAGTTATAGGATGAGATGGGTCAAATGACCTTTTATAAAATAAAATGATTGCACCAGATGGACCTTGCCAAAGGTAACATCTATTATTTTTTCTAACATTCTCTCTGTTAGGCCCGAAAGACCTATTGTTTCATACAGTCATGTGACCACGATAATATTGAGACAATTTTGCTATTGGGATCACACGATATCCATAATATTGTAACACCCCTAAAAAAACACTAATAGTTTATAAATATAATCATGGAGAGGCAACATAAATACTTGATATTATAGTATGAGATCCTGACATGGGGACTCATTTATAAAACTCTGCGTAGATTTCATAGAAAAAATGTATGTACATACAAAAGCTACATTTTGCACCAGAATGTGCGCAAAAATACCTTTATAAATCCCAGTCAGAGGAAGATTGTACGTGCATCTCCACCCTGTATCCTCCCCTAAATCACCATATGGAGTTTGCAAAGCATAGATTTATTATGCATAACCTCATCTTCATATCATTTCCATGCATATTCCCATCCACTGACACCATGTTTAACATCGCCAAAGGTGACGCTAAGACACTAAGTATGAGATACGAATTATAAATGTCATTTGTGCCATACATATTACATTGCTAAAAATCATCCAGTGTTATTGTTATGTTTTAAAGTAAATATATCAAAATATCCATAAAAACAAAACTGGCCAAATAGTATTTTCAGTTGTTTTAAACACTACAAATCAAATTACATTTTTGCAGTTTTGATAATAAGTTGAACATCTTTGAACTATTTTTAGTGGAAAGAGATATTTTGCAGTGAAAAAGAAAGAGATTTATTGCAGTGTAAATACAATTGTCTGACTCGGCGCGTAACTGACAGAGGATTTTAAAAATGAAATGTGCAAATCTTACAGTTGTCTTAAGTTGTATATAGGGCTGAAACGATTCCTCGAGTTACTCGAGTAATTCGAATACAAAAAATCATCGAGGCAACAGCTTTGTTTAATCCATTTAACTACAGTACACACGGAGCACTGCGTTTCCCCACGGACCGTTATTACTAACGCACAGCCCGCTAAACTCTATTCATGTTACAGGGCTCTCAAGTCTCATGCATTCACCGTGAGACACATGCATTTTAATCTGTTCACGCGCTCACACGTATTTCTCATGCTGATAAATAACTGATAGCTTATTGAAATGGTGAACTGCTCTTTTACTTAGTTTTAGTCTATTTTGCGAGTGAAACTTGTTTTCCGGCTGCATTGAGTCCATAAAACTAGATGCGGACTAGTGGATGCCAAATCCTGTTATTTACACATGTCATCTGTCTGTTCTGCGTGTCTGAGTGAATGAACTGCACAGTTTAACGTGCTACACGCGTGATGCTCATAAATTTGCCTGCGTCTGCGCTTTATGAGGACATGAACACACAAACTTCATCTCCAGAGTTGCTCTTGAGAGTTTATTTCAGAACATTTTACTGAGTGAAGATAGCACACTAAAAAATACACATCTTCCGACGATCACATTTGTAATTAATAATAATACTTTATGTAGTTTAATATTATTTATTTGAATGAATTAAAAGAGTCGTTTCATGTCTATCCTTGAATCACTTAACTCATCAAGGTTGATGTAGGATATAGAAAGTAATTAGTAGGGGTGGAGCCGAACCCGAATACGGTATTCGGAAAGGCACAAATAGCGTGTTTTTTACTAATACTTATTTGGAACAAATACTTAAAAAAATATTTGTATTCGGGAACAAGAAAAACTTTATATCAAAAAGCTGCGTTTTCTCATGAGACCGCAGTGCATGCCCGCATGAGTGAGTGAGTGAGTGACATTCAGGAGTCGGGGGGGAGGGGGGTAAAAGAGGTGACTGACACAGGCTGCTCCACACAGCAACAGAGAAGGCTCGGCTGAGCGAAAAAATACTTCACTGCGTGCATCACTATTTTTGTTGAATAGATTTTTGTACCTTAACTGGGTTCCGGAGGCAGTTTATAACTTTCGGGAAGCGGAGTTTGATCGGGAGATTATTCCATTACGCTGCATTATTGACGTCTGCAGTCGGGTGCTCTCATGTTCGCTCTGTTTACGTACACTATAACGTAAATTAGAAGTGTAACGCAAAAAAACTGGATTTTTACGCCTATTTTGAATTTTACTCGAATACAAATACTTTCCCCCCTCAACAAATACAGATACAAATACCGGCTGCTTTGCACACCCTTAGTAATTAGTAATAAGTAATTAAATACTTTTTGGAGAGAGTAACTTGTACAGTAATCTAATTACATTATCGAATGTGTAATTAGTAACTAGTAATTAATTACTTTTTCAGAGTAACTTACCCAACACTGCATACAACACGAGTGATGGTCGAGGATGTATCTGCGTCTGCACTGTATGAGGATGTGAACACATGAACTTCATCTCCAGTCAGAGTTGCTCTGAGAGTTTATTTTATGATCGTTTTACTGTTTGAGTGAAGCTATCTGCAAGCAAGCGTCTTCCGAAGACCCGTCAAAATAAAAGTCCCGTTAAATTGAACACTCAGACAAAAAATACTCTGGTGTACTCTAGTATTTGCTTTTGAAAATTGTAGTGCCCTTGTAGTGAATTGATAAACACTGTATACTATAGTAAAGTTCAAAAACACTATAGTATCTAAGAATTTTACTGCAGTTTACTATAGTATACTACAGTAATTTATGTGGACAAATATACCACTATTATATAGTTAAAAAGGAAAAATACACAACTGAGAAATATTCAAACACATTTAGGTAATCTAAAAATGATACGGCCCTAATTTATTCATCTGTATGTAACATTAATGTCTTTTGTCAGTTATCTGCCTATTCATGATGAACTACACTTGCACATTTTTATTTAATGATGACTACAGACGATTTATACTCCTACAGTTTGGCCTTTGCTACCAAACTTTAAACCTTTCTAGCACCAGCGCTATGTGCAAAAAAAGTTAACCTACAGCCTTAACACTAATAATAATTACTGCTTGCCTTTGTTTTATAGCAGTCACGGAGAGTAGGCCTATAACCAAATTCAGGCGGCCAAAGCGGACACTAGTTAAAATGCTTAGAAGCAAACTTGACCAATCTAGATCCGGAACAATTATATTGAGAATTCAAATGAAATATCATTTTTTTATCATTGGACAAGTAATTTTTGTACTCGGACAAGTGAATGACAAGCTTACTTGTCCGAAGGACAACCACTTTTGACAATGCTTAATGTCAAGCCCTGTAAATTTATATAATTTTTGTTTAACTTTTACATAATGACTTGATGTCATTTCAGTTTGAAATTCAGCACAGCGAGCCAAGAACATGCCTCTAGTCTAGGGAACCTAAATCGTCTCATGGGCCAGGAAATCTTCATCGTCTCTAAACACTCTTTCATTCCTAAGGTTGCCATAGTCCTCCAGCAATGCAAGCACATCCATCATGCAATACTATGCAAAAGTGTCACCGCAGTATTTATGTTTACATCGATCAAATTCAATCCTTTACACCTTGTCATTATAATCAGACAATGAGTGGTAAACCCATACACCTTGAGATCATTAGAAAATGAAAGTTAAGGGAATTCAATTTATGTACTTTTATTTCATTATTTAATGCCTTCTATTTATTTAAATTGGTATTGTGACCATGCATGTATTTATAATTAGAATGCATAATGAGGATTAAAAGTTATTTGTCTGTTTAATGTAATCGGGGTCTAGAAGCAACTTCTCAAGTTCAATACGTTTCATTTCAATCATCTCCAGTCAGTCCCTCGACTCACCATCGGTGTCGCCAAACTGCACTGTCTCTAAAAAGTCTGTACGCAAGGGTCAGAGTTTGCGTGCAGGTGCACAAATTTTCCCGTCAAGTTTGTTTTTATAAATCCCATCTTTTGCGTAGGAAGTGGCATACGCATCTTTCAGGGCATGTTTTGTGCGTACGCAACGGTTATAAATGAGTCCCCTGGCCTTTCCGGCCTTCAAGACACATCATATGGTAACACTTCACAATAACAGCACACAAAACAGTTTCATTGCCAGTACATATCCATACAGAGGACATCTAAAAACAATTAGGAACAGAATATCAATAAATAAATTATAATGTACTTAAGTTAACAAAATTAGAATATTTTTCGAATCATTTCTTTATTTGGTTTATTTTTCACATTCCTGTGTTATGCCTTATTCAAAATTTGTGTGCTGCATTTAGTTTTTTGTTGTTTTCTTTTGTTTTTCTTTCTTTGTGGCCCTATTCCTATTTCAGAGAACAAACTCCACTAACTGATGAACAGTTAGTAGCAGGGTAAGATGAAACCACCATTCTAAACCACCTCTCCTTTTTCCAGTACACCCCATTTTTTTACCTTTCCTCTCTGGCGTACGTGTTCTGTTTTGTTCACATATTTATTCAAATTGAAAATGTAATCGGAGAAATTGTGGGTAATTGTTTTGTCTTTAAATTCATAGTATCAGCACCAAATAGCAATGGCAATTTTTTGTTTGTACACCACTTTATAAAAAGTTTTTTAAATTGAAAAACAGTATTATGGGAGAATCAGTTTTGCAATCATGAAAAAATATGCATAAATGTATAGGTGATGGGCCTGCAATAATGCAAACTCACACTCTTAAAAAAGTTCACCACTGATCGAGATTAAAGGTTTAAATCAGACCACTCGTTTTTGCTCCATGGGCTTCCTTGGGATCTGAGTCACTTTAAAGGCTTTATCTGGGTTGGATATATCATGAACAAATTAATTTATATCACCACAAATCTGTCACTTTCTTTTGAAGATTCACAACTCTACCAAGGAGTTCTACCTACTCTTCCATCATCACTTATTCTCACTTATAAGTGCCTCTGTAGAATTAATTGTAACTTTTGGATTCAAAAGAAAGTCAAAGACTTTACCAAAGCATTTGCTGAATCACTCTTTCCATGTACATTCCCTAGAAACTAGAAAACTGGTTTATAATTCTTATTGAATACTAGATTAGTGCTTGTAATCCAATCAGATCCTCCAGTGTAATTACACCAAATTCATTCATTTCAGTGTAAAGCCTCTTATGATCTCTGTTCTTCATTCCTTTTTCTGTTATTTATTCTTTCTCATCATAAAGGTTTTCTGATATCATTCTCGCCACCATCTTGGCTACCAAGTCTGATATGTGCGGCAAGAAGTTTGAACTCAAAATTGACAACGTGCGCTTTGTGGGTCATCCAACCTTACTGCAGCCACCGCACAATATTCAGGTGAGAGCCTGCCACAGTTCTGTAAAAGAGATGACATGCAAGCCATCTAGATAGAAATAAGTCCGATTTATTAACTTCAGATATCTGTTGTTGTATTGGTGTTAGCAAAGGTAATGATATATTTTGAAAAGTGGAATTTGGGGACCATGTTATACTTACATTTTGAATAATGCATGAATACACTGATGTTAAGTTGCTCTTTGCCAAGTCACCAGAGACTGCTATGATCCCAGGCCAAGAGCTCCACCTTCTGTCAGAGAGAAAATATGTTCTGATGCCAAAAAATGTTCAAATACCCCCCTCCCCATTAGCAAATGCATTGTATTTGCTTGTAAAAAAAGATGTACAAGTAATGTACATATATGGAGAATGTGATTGTTTCTCTTTTGTTATCTCTTGTATTTATCCAACTATTAGCTATTATTTTGTGTTGTATGTTTAAATGTTATATATTTATTGCACAAAGTTTTAATGTTTTAAGTTCAAGAAATGACACCATGATTTTCTAGGGTTGTACTATTTTCAGGATCCGATTCAAAGCTGACCAGTATTCTCTATGGAGCATTGATAAATTTACTGTAAAGATCAAACATGAAGTACAAGGAAAACATATTCATATTATGGCTCTAAATTGATCAGAGATGTTCATTTGTGTCAACATATCGTATGAATATGATTATGAGCACAGTCTAATTGTATTCATTTATGACATTTGCTTCCCCAGGTTTCTAAAACCGACCCCTCCCCCAAAAGAGAGCTGCCCACCATGATCCTGTTTAGTGTCGTTTTTGCATTAAGGGTAAGAAAAAATGAACATATTAAAGCTTGAAATGAAAAACAAATATTTCATTTGAAAAGTCACATTATCGTCCTAAATAGTTATGACAAATGTTCTTTAGAAATTAAGAAATTAAAAAACTACAATAACATGCACCATGTCTCATGACCCACATATGCGCCACATAAACAAATAAAGCAGGCATGGTTTAGGGTTTTCTTTTTAAAACGTAAAAACACTTACAACATTATTTGAGGAAGAAATTACATCACCATTTAAACAAAATAATGGCATTGCATTAGATCAAAATTAACACCTAAAAACAACATCTCACCTAGTGGCATTTACTTTAAAGATTTTTGGAAAGATGTTTGTTTAATTGTAAAACAATAAATACTATAAGAATTAAGGATATTATGTAGGCCACACAGTATACTGACACTTAATGGTTATAAAACCTGGTAAAACGTGTCTAAAGTACATAATATTACGAACACTTCTGGTTACTCATTTTATATGCCTTGACTGATTATATATACTGCACATTTAATATAGACACTATTTTAATTTTACTTAGTTCGAAGGTTAAGAAAATGAGTTTCAAGTAATGGGTCTAGCATATTTTGTTTACAGATGCCCCTTTTATATTTTGCATTTATCTTAACGCAATGAAATTTATGAACACGTTTTAAAATGCAGCTAAGTGTTCAAATACTTCATGTGGACACTTTATAGTGACTCAGCTGTTTGTGGGGGGATAGCTAAGGTCAAGAGGTTTGTCTTAGTTTCCCAGAATGGGTGTGAATTGTGATAAACGTCCAGCATGCTGTCTATCACACAGGCCGACAGGGGCAGGACCTTCTCTCCCCCTTAATCAAACTGACCATGATCACACCCACCCCTGTGCCAGCATGACAGAGTGCTGAGTCACAGATGTAGAAAATGCACACTCATGTTCCTATCAGTTCTGCACCATAGCCCCACTCCCTTTCTCTGGTACAACATGACTCAACAAATTTACCATCTGTGCACTTCTTAATCATCATACATTAAAACCTGGTATAATAATTGCACATATTTTTACATTTTAATTAAATTCATCAATTTTCTAACGCTTAACAATTTTGCATTGTTGCATAGCAACAAAGAAAAAAAAAACATTTTAGCATGAGAGACATGAGGAAAAGCTGTATAAAAATAAGGTAAATTTCTATAAAAGCACATGGGATTTGTATACAAGTTTTCCATTAAAAAGCATCAGCACTACTAACTGTAAAAATACGTGTCTCTATAAATTTGTGTTCGGACTAGGGATAGGTAACGTTGCCGAAACCCGGTATTAAACGGGCCCCGGGGAAAAATTATGAAAGACCGGAGCATCGATATAC
Source organism: Triplophysa rosa (assembly GCF_024868665.1). Taxonomy (NCBI): domain Eukaryota; kingdom Metazoa; phylum Chordata; class Actinopteri; order Cypriniformes; family Nemacheilidae; genus Triplophysa; species Triplophysa rosa. The sequence goes on from NC_079900.1 coordinate 19,118,608, forward strand.
TCCGCCCGTATCGGTTCTCGGGGGGGAAAAAACGTATATGTTATTGCTACATTAACGTTATCTTGCACAATCGTTTGTAATTTTCAATAACACCAAGAATTTAGTCTTTGGTGCAAGCATATTCGTTATTCCCAGCAGAGCGCGCGAGGCGGCACGGCAAGTCACGTCACGTCACGTGTCTCTCGCGCAGTTTGTGTCTACACAGCGCGCACACACACGAACAGCCGCACAGAAGAAAGACGCTCTTAATTCGCGGCGATGGCGGAGAGAACTAAACGTTCAAAAGTGTGGTTACACTTCACCAAAGTTGATGCTAACAGTGACAATGCTCGTAGCCACAAGTGCAACAAAACCTTTGCTTGTAAGGGTGGAAACACAAGTAATCTGTCAAAAGTGCATCATGTACAGACAGAGAGATGCACTGTTTTTGACTGCTTAGCCCTTACTTATGCCCCATCTACGTCAGGTATGTCTGCTGAATGCTTGAACATTCTTTATAATATGTGCTAATGCCATTCATCCCATTTAAAACAAATGTAAATTCGATCTAACTGGTTTCCATAACCTTACCTTAAAATCTATGCTAATTCCACATGGGTGAAAGGAAATGACACATTTAATCCATTTTCTATTAGTTAACTTAAAAAAAATAAATCAGCCTATGTGTGTAATCATTTATTATTACACTGAGAACTAAAATAATTCAGTGCGGTATACACAAAATAAACATGTACAAATACATAACTATTTAGAGTAAAATTACCCTTTAGAAAAAAAATATGACAGGGTCGATAAGGATTAAGGAAGAACTTGTGAAAAAGTTGTAAATTGTTTATTTTATTTATTTATTTTATTTATTTATTGTTAATTATGTTAATTCAAATAAAGCAATGTTAATTCTGTTCCTAGTTTGTTTCTTTTTATATCAAAAAGTACCGATAAGAATACCGTTAAAGTACCGGACCGATAAGCAGTATCGATAATAGTAATACCGTTAAAATTTTAACGATACCCATCCCTAATTCGGAATGTTATGTTCATAGCACAAAATAAGTCTCAATATATGGTCACAGCCATACATGCCATGTGATACGCAAAAGCTTTATACATGCATTTATAGATGCATTTACATGCTTTATACATTTATAAATGCATAGTCTGACAGGCACATTACGTTATAATAGTCTGGGTTATTTAATGGATGTTTATATAATATAGCAGAATTTAAGGGCAGGGCATTGTATATAAAAAACCTAGGGAAAATTTTATATTTTGGATATAAAAAGTGCTTCAGTTCTGTGAGAAGGACACTTAAGAAAGCTAAACATTGGTTGGAAAACAAACAAGGTTGGAAGAGGTTGGACAAAACATTTATTTTGTTAATACATTAAGTATAATAAACTAATAATAATCAACAGGCATTTATTAATTTAGGTTAATCTAGCATTAATTAATCTAGGTCAGGATTATTATAGTTTACTAAAACTAATCAAACATTTCTGTTAATTTAAATTGAATTATACATAAATATTAATTAAAAAGCTTAAACTAAATGAAAAGTAAGACATTTTTTCCTTGGCAATAAACTGAAATAAGTTTAAGTTGAGGCACTAAAATTATTAACTGTACATTTACAGCTAAACTAAATTAAATAAACTGAAATTTAAATAAATTAAACCTGTGTAGCATATAGCAACACAGATAAAACAAACTGACATAAACACATAAACATTAATAAAACTACAGTAAACGTAACTCTGATCTAGGTCATTCATAAATATACTATAGGTCTTTGTTCATTCATTGTCATTAAATATAATAACTACTAATGTCAATTCCATTGAAATGTGAAAAATAGTGTTTGTATATGTAGAAATTAACATTAAACAAAGTGTTGGGATAAGATGTACTATAACTTAATTTGACTGTTTGCAATAAAGTTCTCTTCATCAATATTAAAATGACCGTTTTTCTTTCTTGTGCTGGCTTTTTAGGCCAATGCCGACGACTCGGTCATCAACTGTATGCATAATCTATCTCGCCGCATTGCCATAGCCCTGCAGCATGAGGAGCGCCGATGTCAGTATCTCACCAGAGAGGCCAAGCTCATGCTGGCTGTGCAGGATGAGGTCACCACCATGACTGATAGTAATGCTCGTGTTCCCTTAACATGTCTATTGTTTACACTGCAAAAATATCTATTAAAGGTATTACATGATTTTCACCACTATAGCGGACGGCACCCCACAGTCCCCTTTTCGCCAAATCCTTCCCAAGTGTAAATTAGCAAGAGACCTTAAAGAGGCATATGACAGGTGAGTGTTACTCTTCAAGAGATAACAATTCATCATTTATTCACCCTCATTTCATCCAAAACCTATACGACTTTCTTCTGTGAAAGATATTGTAGAGGAATGTCTGGGGGTTTTGTGTCCTGTGTTGTTTGGTTACCATTGTTCCTGAAGAGTCAGAAAGTCATACAGGTTTGGATTGACATGAGAATGAGTAAATTCTGACAGAATTTGTATTTTTTGCTATATGAACTATCCCTTTAAATGTACATATTATGAACTATTTGGATTTATAAGGACTCTCTCTTGTAATTCCTGTCATGATAATGTTATACATTGTGTATTATTCTTAGCCTCTGCACAACCGGAGTCGTGCGGCTTCACATTAATAACTGGCTGGAGGTCAGTTTTTGCCTTCCACATAAAATCCACCGGGTGGGGGGGAAACACATCCCGCCTGAGGCTCTTGAGCGCAGTCTTAAAGCCATTCGGTGAGTTATTGTGTCTGTATATCTTGATAAAGAGACAATTGTGCCATGCCCATTCAAACATGTTATCATTTTGCAACTTCCAAAAAGTCCATGAGCTTTGACACTGCGTTCTGTCTTTGCGCCTTCCGCTTTCCTGCGTTATAAAGAACAAGTGTTATTTTACTCTCTGTGTAATGTGGATTGTGTGGTGTGTTTCCTGCAGGTCGTATCATGCACTGCTTCTGCTGGATGATGAGAAGTCTTTGCTATCTCAGCTTCCTCTGGACTGCTCTCCTGCTCTGGTGCGACTCATCAAAACCTGCTCAGCCGTGAAGAACCTGCAGCAGCTGGCGCAGGACGCCGATCTAGCTCTCCTACAGGTGAAAAGCTATATTTCACGACTGTTCAAACAAACGTGCAGATTTATGTTTATCACATTGACAAATGGAAGCCACAGAGAAAAGCTGCATTTTTGCTTCAAAGGCAGCTGTGAAAATGCTGTACTGACACCTACAGGCCATCATAAACAACCAATGCATACAGTGCATATTTAAAGAGATACTTCACCCAAAAATGAAAATTCTGTCTGTTTACTCACCTTCCAGTTGTTCCAAATCTGCATAAATTTAATTGTTCTGAAGGAACACAGAAAAAGATATTTGGAATAATACTTATAACTAAACAGGTCTTTGACTCCCATAGTAGGTAAAATTACTTTATCATTTTTTTTGTTCTGTTGAACACAAAAGAAGACATTTTGAAGAACGTAGGACAGCAAACCGTTCTGTGGCCTTTTTGACTACCATTTTATTTTTTCCTACTATGGTAGTCAATGGGGGGCAAAATCTGTCTGGTTATAAGCATTCTTCCAAATATCTTTCTCTGTGTTCATCAGAACAAAGACATTTATACAGATTTGTAACAATTCGAAGGTGAGTAAATAATGACAGCATTTTTATTTTTGGGTGAAGTATCCCTTTAACAGTGTTGTTTTTAAAATTGCCTTTATCGTAGATGTAAATTAAATGATACTTTAAAGTAGATATAAGTATTGTTCATCAATTAGTTATTAAAGGGATAGTTCACCCCAAAATAAAAATTCTGTCATCATTTACTCACCTTTGAGTTGTTCAAACTCTGTATAAATGCCTTTGTTCTGATGAACACAGAGAAAGATATTTGGACGAATGCTTATAACCAAACAGTTCTTGGTCCCCATAGGCTACCATAGTAGGAAAAATTACTTTATATATTTTTTTGTTCTGTTGAACAAAAAAATAGATATGTTGAAGAATGTAGGACAGCAAAAAGTTCTGGGGCACTTTTGACTACCTTTCTAATTTTTCCTACTATAGCATAGTACAAGCATTCTTCCAAATATCTTTCTCTGTGTTCAACCAAACAAAGACATTTATGCAGATTTTGAACAACTCCAGAGTGAGTAATTCATGACAGAATTTTTATTTTTGGGTGAACTATCCCACAGACACATTTGCTATAGTATACTCATACTGCCACCTAGTGGATAGATTTGATTATTCCAAAAATAAAGTAAGGTTGAAGGTTGCGCACAAGCCTATCTACAGCTTATATGGCATAATGTTAATTATCACAAATATTCAATATATATATTTCATTTTTGACTTTTCAGCTTACAATTGAATAAATTACGGCACTTACAATTAAGTAAACATTTAATAATGTGACATTTAATATGTTTTAATAAAAAATAAATACATTTTACGAATATAGACAAAAGAGACAAGACGTAAACATTATGGCCCGGTTTCACAGACAAGGCTTAGCTTATACCAGGACTGTGCCTTAGATACAAACTTTGTGTTTCTTTTAAATTCTTCCCGTTTACTTACAAACTTCATTGCTTTCCTGTATACATGATTTGTATGTTAAAAAAAAACGTAAATGAAAGTTTTCTGTGTTTGTGTGGATCCTGTTGACCAGAGTGCACTTTGTCCTTTGCTAATGTTATACTCCCACCTACAGGTCTTCCAGATAGCTGCACATTTGGTGTATTGGGGCAAAGCTATCATTATCTATCCCCTCTGTGAGAACAACGTGTATATGCTGTCCCCTCATGCAAACATCTGCATGTGAGTGAACACCAGAAAACTGTTTGTTGTTGATGTTGCGTTATACACCTTAGACTTAAAGTTTTTTCATTGTTTAAAGTATTTAGACATGAAGGTGGAATTTGTTGTCTTCTTTTCCTCAGCTACTCACCTCTTGCAGAGCAGTTCGCTCTCCAGTTTCCAGGTCATGACCTGCCCACCATGTTAGCCAAGTTCTCACTCCCCGTGTCTCTGTCTGAGTTCAGGAACCCGCTGGACGCCCCTGTGCATGAGGTTAGTGTTCAGAGGAGCGTTTGCGATATAGAGAACATTATAGTCAGCAGAAATACTGCAAGTTGATTTATGTGAACTATTTACACGTGAAATGTTTTTCTCTCTTCCTAATTTAATTTGCTGAGACAATACTAACTGAGCAAACATAGGTTGACTTGCACATAGTGTAAATGAACAGACAAACATGGCACCTTTGAACTCATGATGTATCAGACCCTGTATATATCTCAACAGGCCCAGCTCATTCAGATGGTGGTGTGGATGCTACAGCATCGGCAGCTATATCAACTCCACACATATGTTTGTCTGATGGTCCCGCCCATTGAGGAGGAGCCTGGACTGCAGGAGGAGGAGCCACCCCTAGTCACACGCGTTACGGGCCGAAGTCTGAGCACGCCCAGTGCCCTGAGCTTTGGTTCTCCTAGTATGTTGCCCATCTGACACTGATTTATGACAGAGTAATGTTTTACACACAGGGAAAAGGTCACCGTATCATTTCTCTCGATTTCTCCGTGCAGCAAGCAGCGATGACATGACTCTGACGAGTCCCAGCATGGAGAACTCGAGTGCTGAGCTGCAGAACGGAGGAGACTCTCCTCTCAATAAGAGAATGACAGAGACCTTGCTGGCCAGCCTGACTGAACACAAGCGGCAGGCCATCCTCCGCGTCCCAGCCGCACAGAACCCAGAGGACCTGCGCTTGTTCGCCAGGTGACAGAAGTGCTCTGAAAAGCCATTGTAGGGTGTGCTTAAAGGGATAGTTCACCCAAAAATGAAACCAATTGATCTTTCTTCAATTATTCAGCCTCATGTCATCCAAAACCTTGGTTTGACTTCTTGGATAGTGAAGTTCTTCAATTGCTAAATTAGCATCTTCTGTGTTCTACAGAAGAAAGAAATGACATGAGCATGAATAAATGAAGATGAACTATCCCTTTAATAATCTGAATTTATATTTGTAGTCACAAAGATTTTTGTAAGAAATACAAACCTGAGCTGATTTTATATTTTATAAAACCATCAGGTCCTCATCTAGCATGTAATATCAAGCCCCAGTTAAAACAATTCAAAAACTGAATGTACATATACGCACTAAATGGATGACCTGGGATGAATAGTAATACTAAGTGTAATCTGAGTTATATTTCTGTCAGTCCTGCTGAATATTATCATTTTTCTTTAGGCTGCTGCATTACTTCCGAGGCCATCACCACCTGGAGGAGATCATGTACAATGAGAACATGCGTCGCTCCCAGCTAAAGACTTTATTTGACAAGTTTCGGAGTGTTTTAGTGATAACCAACCATGAAGACCCCATCATTTCACTGTTCCAATCCCCACCAGAGTAAAAGAAGCGTTCGGCTCACTCAACCCAGACCTGAGGAAACTGTGATGTGCTGCACTTCATCAGTGGCTTTATGGCTGATTTAAGCTGAGAGTAATTTGTCAAACTAAATGCAGGATTGAAAGGGTTTTACAAGAGGCTTATGCAATAAACCATGCCTTATCTACTGTATATAGCTCAGTTGACCAAAGATGTCTCTGTTTTCACAAAATGATTCGGGGGGTCGTGCTGTGTGGTTCACACTTGGGACAGCCATAAAACGGATCGGTTCAGTTTTCCACCCAAGCATCTCCTATTTGAAGGCCATTCCCAGAAGTGTTGGATCATTTCCTCAGACAAACGCGACAAAAAAATAACACGCCGTGATGATCATTCCAGACCACAGGGCTGGATGCCTCAGAAAGAAACCGAAGCAGAGAAAGTGAAGAAGAAGCCTGGACAGAGTTTGTAAATCCTCAAGGTGCAAATGGCTGCCCAAACATCTGTAAAATCAATAAGCTCAAGAAAATGATTTTAATTAAAAACCATGTTTTTATTAAGCAAAAACACACACTCGGAACTGTTGAAAAATTATTAGACTGTCCTTTCCGTCTTGCAAAGTCCCAAAACAGACGAGTCTGTGCAAGACTGTGAGCCCATCTGACGCTCTGCGTCTCTGTTCAGCACGCTCACACACGGGTGGCCTCTCAAATAGAAGCGCAGTGGTTTCATAGCCCATTCCCCATGCGACTCGACTCCGATCCGCGGGGCAGACACCACCTCTCTGTCACAAACAGAGTCGTCTTCTGGTTCCCTCTCAAGCCACACGTCTGTATCGGTGGCCAGATCCCTGCGGTCAAAGCAGCGCTGTATATCTAGTGCTTGGCACAACTTGGATGGGCCGTTGCACAGTTCTTTGTCCTTAAGGGTTTTGGCTCCTTCCTTGCGTTTGGCTGCTCGCAGGCCCCTCATGACGTCCTGACCGCTCAGAGGCTCCAATGAGCGCAGAAGCACCGCCGCCCCCTCCCCTGCACACACACACGAATACGGCAGTTAGCAGGCTCCAAACTGTCTCCTTCCTGTTGGCTCGTGTCTGTGTGCATATGTTCCTTTCTCTACTTAAAAAAAAAGCATTTACTCAACGTGCCAGTTTGCCCTATAATGAGAAACAGTTAGAGAGAAAATTGCACCACAACAAACACTTGTTTCCTGCCGAGCTAGCGGTGAGGAACCTGCGGTCGTAGCCTTCCGGCTCTATCTGCTGTGCGTGTGGTCAGTTTCAGTGGTTTGGGGAAGCTCACCTCTGCTCGACACGTTCATGCAGAGGTACATGCCGTAGATGGGATAGACATAGATGGTTCCAGGCTCCATGAACATGGCGGTGTTCCTCTCTGTACGTTTTCCTCCTGCCGAGTGGGACGCCTTGTCCTCCCCACCTAAATATGCCTCGGTTTCCACGATCCTTCCTCTGAGCTCTTTGTCATCGGCTAACTTCCTCACCAATACCTAAAAATATACCAAAGATACCAGATATCACATAAATACGAATGCATTTCACATTTGACAGTTCACCCAAAAATGAAAATTCTGTTATCATTTATTCAGCCTCTCGTCATTTCAAGCCTGTACGAGTTTCTTCTGCGGAACACAAAAAGGATATTTTGAAGAATGTTGGTAACATTCTTCAACATATCTTCTTTTGTGTTCTGCAGACGAAAGTTTGAAATGACAAGAGGGTGGATAAATGATGACAGAATTTTCATTTCTTTGGTTGAACTATCCCTTTAATGTTACACGGACCTCTCATCTTATTTCCAGCAGGTGGTGCAAATGTGCCAAAATGTTATATGAACTAATACTCAAATGACGCAATTTCTATTACGATTGCTCGTTTGAGAAAATGTAGCCATATAACTAGTATTTTTGTTCTACAGACATCTTAAATCATGTCATTTTCTAAGCATTCAAATGGGCAGACTTGAAAACAAATGCCAAAATAGCATAAGAAACAATCGAAATGGATGCTTTTGTCAATTCACTTCTCTTGTACAAGGTTTCTGGATGAAAAAACCAAGAGGAAGATGGAGCAAACACAAGGCCGATGTGAATGTTTGTGTAATGAGCTCAACAGAGTGTGAAAGCCACAAGTTGCACGTTCTGTAGGCTTCGGTGCATATACTCACACACTGGAGCGATGCCTGGTCACACTGAGGGAAAGAAACACCCATTATGGGTCAGGCCGGATGCTCTTATGCTTCTCGTGTCTTTTTACAGATCCTACACACCCGCATAAACAACAAGCAAGAGCAAACGTTGTTGATTTTTATGTTCTTTTTGTGAATTGTATGCGGGTGTAATGACTTAAGCTGCCTTCTTTCTGTTTAAAAGCTGATTAAAATGGAAATGAGACCCCCTGTGTTTGAGTGTATTCTGTGCTTTGAATTCTGGAAGACTTCCTGCCTTCTATCTGAAATGTTTCATGGGGTTAAGGTTTATTTGTGACGCTTAAATGTCTTTTGTTCTTACAATGTGTTCCCGTTACGGAAACAATCATGCTGCTACTACAGATATGGTGTGTACAATCAAAATGGAGGTCAATATAGTCATAATCGATTCACAACTATTCATATTTATATTATACATTATATATAAATATAATGTATAATAGCATTATATTGAGAAATATTTTCTTTCACTAAAAAATCAAGTCTGCATTGGACTGAAGAACACTCGCTCTCTTGAGTATGTGAGTGGGCTGTTACTCATGTTTGGGTGTCACTTCATGATTTCAACACGGGTCCTGTGAATAATTCATTTCAGGCTCAGGAAATGATTCTGTCTTCTGACAGAAATGATCAGGAAATAATACCATCAACAAGTGACTTAAAGGGAAAGTTCACCGAAAAATTGAATTGAAATCCTGTTATGACTTACTAGCCTTTTAGTCATTTCAAACCTGTATAGCATTATTCTGCAGAATAAAAAAGATATATTGAAAATGGTGGTAAAAACGGTGGTACCCATTCACTTCTATTGTATAGACACAAAACCAATGCAAGTCAATGGATACTTTCGTTGTCTGGTTTCCGACATTCTCCAAAATATCTTCTTTTGTGTTCTGCTTAAGAAAGAAAGTCATACAGATTTGAAATGACAAGGGAGTGAGTAAAGATGATGACAGAATTTACATTTTTGCTTGAATTATCCCAATTATACTGATGTCATTAACATAAACATACTAGACGTTACAATGTTTTAATTCTATTTTGTAGGGATTCTAGGGAATGCCTATAGCTTGTCTTAAAACTACGAAATATAACATGCTGTTATAAAATGTGTAATGATGCAAAAGCACTATTAGCCATTTTGAGGCTGATGTTTAACCTGTTACAGTTCTGGACCAAAATAATATGTTTTGCATACATAATTTGCACCCAGCTGAAAGTAAAGATGTATTGAGTCTATTCACATTGTAAGCATGAATTCCAAACTTGAACAGGATTATTATGTCGAACTTCAGGTGCGGGTCTGTATTAAGGAATTGACATTAAAACCTTTATAAAATAGCATTTGTGTAGTTTTGGGTCTTACAGCAGGATTAATAAATCCCAACACATTACCAGTAGAGAGTAGAAACCCATAAAAAAGCATTATAGTTTCCAATAAAACCTATACAGTTCCCTTTATAAGCCCTAAATCTATTGTCAAATCCCATTATGACCATTTCTAGCACATTTTAATACACAAATAAATGTCAATTAACAACTTACTTCACAACTAGCATTCACCGTTCTCAACAGGTAAATTTTATACCCATCTCACCTTGCCGAGAAAAGCTTTAGCCAGATGAACACATGGCTGGTCGAAGAAGCTGTGCGTCAGTCTGACAGCATCATCTCGCATTGAGAAATAAGGGCTGAAGCTCTCATCTTTACTCAAGCTTTTATGGACACTCTCTGAAGACTGACATTGAACTGATCTCTTGGGAGCTTCGCCATCAGTCTGACCCCCGGGAGACTCTGAATGTGGTAGTAATAATAACGACTTCTTTCTTTTCCGTGTTGTCATGATATAAATATGTAAACAAAAATAACCGCGACGGGAGGTTTGTTATGAGCTTCCTGCGCACATAGGCTACAGCGGTTTAACATGCAAGACGTTACGATTGCCAAATTAAGATGATTATAGAATAAAGCTTAAGCTAAAGTTAGCATATGATCATTTATCATGTAACATTAGTCTTTATAAGTTATCACATAGCAAAACGATACAATGATGCAACATGTTTTGTTTGTATCGGCTGTTTTAGATAACTGAATAAAAGTAAAAAAACTGCCTGATGGTGTGAAAATCATCTACTGTCCCTCGTGTCTTCAATCGATGCAGTATATTCAGAAATATAAAGTATCTATAACAAATTCATTCCTTTATTCAGATGGATAGCATGTGTTCGCCTACCATTGGCGAACGCAAAGTACTCTGGGAGACTGTCTTAAAGGGCCAGTGTTACGGCTTTTTCTTCTGGTGTTGGTTTTGTTTAAGGAATGTTCAGTCCTGAAAAAAAGCAATTGTTTGTTCTAAAGCTTTATTGTCTAGTTGCATTTGCTCTCTGTTTTTTAGTTTTTGCCTGTATGCCAGTATTTAACTTGACGTAAATCACATTGAGCAGATATATATAATAATCCAAAAACTAGGTATTTTAATAAATTATAAAATAGCCAAGTGTAGATTTAATACAGTGTTTTAGTTTTATTGGGGACAGTTGAGTTATATGTGCTGTTATAAATTGTGTATATAACATTTTGCCTTTATGCACTGACATACTGTAGAAACTGTATTAAACACACACACACGTTTTCAAGTGTGTAACGTTCCCCCTGAATACACGTATTTCATCCCAAATAATATAAAATAAGCATTTTTCACTGAGCGGAGGGGAGGGGAGAGCTGGCATGGCTTTAAAGTGGCAGCGTGCTGTGCAACAGCTTTAATGGGACTCGCAGACTCTCTAACTGAGCCATTCTTCATAGTCCCAGCATGTCTGTCGTCAAAAACGTCAGGATCACTCCTGCACACCTGGCTGTGTGCCTATGGATGCTCCCAGAGGACACAACCACAAGCTGAAAGGTTCAGTGAGGCTGTACAGAGGACATCGAAGACAAAAAACTGTCCCAGGCCTCCCATCTGACTCCTCTGTAGCCCCACCGAAGTCTTTGAAGTGCATGCAATATGTTACAGTGCTTAAGTGAGGTAGCGGATATATTATTAAGGTGGCTGCGTAAGCATCATTATTGCTCAGAGAGGGGATTTTTAAAAACGTCACATAAGAACGTCAACTGGCAAGCACCAGTTCAAATGATAGTTTCTTATATTTCTTTAAAAATATATTGGACGCCATGGTAATACATAAAAGTAGAAATCAATTCCTCAGTGCTCTTTAGGGTCAAGTGTATGTGTGTGTGTGTGTGTGTGTGTGTGTGTGTGTGACTGTTTGTGTGTGTGCGTGTGGTCCTGGTTGTTGTGCGTTAACCACTTGGTGTGTGTGTGGTGTCATGTTTGTATATCCGGTGGGCCTAACGCTGAATAACACACACACATGGAGGATACGTGTCACCGTGGGGACCAAAATTGAGTCGCCAGGGGAAAAAAGATAATAAATTGTCAGAAACAATATTTTTTACAAATCTAAAAATGCAAAAAGTGTTCTATGATCTTTAGGTTAGGGATGGGTTAGGGATAGGGATAGAATACGTTTGTACAGTATAAAAACATTACGCCCTATGGACGTCCACGGGGATAGTCCACCAAAGCTGTGGCGTGTGTGTGTGTGTGTGTGTGTGTGTGTGTGTGCGTTCATGTTTGTATATCCGGTGGGGACCTAAACCTGAATACACACAACACATGGGGACTCGTGTCACTGTGGGGACCAAAATTGAGGTCCCCAGGGCAAAAAAGCTTATAAATTGTACAGAACAATATTTTTTACAAATCTAAAATGCAAAAAGTGTTCTAATGATCTTTAGGTTTAGGGAATGGGTTAGGGATAAGGGATAGAATATACAGTTCTGTACAGTATTAAACATTACACTATGGACTGTCCCACGGGTATAGTCAATCAAGCCTGTGCGTGTAGCTGTTTTGGTTGTGTTGTGTTGTGTGTGACTTTGTGTGTGTGTGTGATCTTGTGAGGTGCAGGTTGTGTGGTGTGTGTGTGTGTGTGTGTGTGTGTGTGTGTGTGTGTGTGTGTACACTAGGGTTGCCTGTGTGTATGGTTAGTGTTACTGTCCATCGAGGTCACAGGTCTGAAAGCCACAGAGACTCACACATTGCTCATCTGATGTGTAATGGTATCAGAAATAGCAAGGGGGCACACTGGTGGCTTCCAATGTGTAAAGGAATATGTTTAAGAAATCCGAGAATGCCATAAACATTCCTCAGTGAAATACACTGTTAGCTCGGTTTAATCATGCTTTGGCAATCATCCAAAAGAAACCTTTACCACCTCAAATGTATAGTGCTTTGCACTGCTCTGTTTAACCCTTTTGTTTTGTTGAGATCAAATCAGATTGCCATGAATCAAACAACCGGGTAAATATTCTGAAATATTCGATTTACCTTCACAAGGTGAAATTTATGCTCAAATTTATTATGCAGCACACTGTAAATCTATTTAAAGAACAATGGGAAGAACATGTGTAACTCTGTGCGTCCGCATGTGCTAAAGTGTTGTGCTGGGTGGCATACTGTCTGTTGTGGATCAGAGTATGCGCACAAGGGGCCAGTTGGCATCAGGACTGGCATCAGGATTGCGTCTGCCTGATGAGCCAAAGCATGGACTAGACATACAAACCGGCCCGGCTTGACTGCTAGTAAAGGCCAGAGATGGTTTGATGGGTGCATCATATATCTGATGCTTTGGCTTGGTTTCTTGTTCATGTCAGCAGACAGGAGAAGATCTGTGTGATGAGATGAGTCTGGCACAGATAGCACAACTAAAGCTCTTTGGCTATGGCAGCGAGACGTGCGTGTGACACACAGATGGATGTTCTCGACTGAGCATCTCCTATGGCTTTAGCAATACTGGCTGTTCATGTGCCTATTACTGCACTATGAGTCATCAGCCCCTCCACACTGAGCTGTCACTTTGAGTTGCAGGTAGAAAGCATCTCTCCTTGGATGTGGCTTTAAGATTGCCCTAAACGATAAGAAAATATTGAACGCAGACACAAGGATGTGTGGGAAAAGCTACACATATTTGGAAAATGGGTGAATTTCAAATGGAGGCCATTTGCATGTCCATTTATTTTGACAAAAATTGACAGCAGAACTTTAGAAAACCTACCAATTTTCAATTATTATTAAAGAGACAAAAATTAAAATTCGGTCATTGTAATATCCTACCAAACCTGTCTTTCTTCAGAACTCCTTATGATCACATAAAAGTGATCTCATCTCCATTAACAGCAGAATTTGTTTTCTGTTGGGAACTGTGCTGAGCTTCCAGATCTTGCATAAAAACTCATATTTTTTAAATATGGTTTCATTTAATAAGTAATGCCCATTTGGAACAAAGTGAGGGTAAGCAAAATATAACACAATATTTTTCATTTCTAGACATATCGTTTTCTTAAAATCGCTCAGTTAGCCTAAATATACATACTAAATAACTAAAATATTTTCTTTCATTTTTGTGTTTTAGTCACCAAAAAAACCCTCAAAAGTAGCATCTACTAAAATGTCATGAAAATCCAGAAAGTGACAGTTTTGCTTTTTTTATTTTGGCACAGTAAACAATGTACATGCACAGTACATGTAGGCTTTTACTTTCTCTCAAAAAACAAAAAAGACACATGTGTTCCCATACTTAAAGATACTGTACGTGTCTGACCCTTGGACATGATGTTTCAGAGTGTCTGTTTACATGACATTCGTATGATGATTATATGTAATGATTTCCCTCCTAAATGTTTAAACAGGCAGATTGTTCCCCTCTCTAGTTTCAGAGCAGCACCTGTTTAGCGCAGCGGTTCACAGACGGACAGCGGGCAAGAATTTTCAGTGTTAGTCTTAAATCATGCATAGCTTGCATTCGCATATGTCGACCTCATTGTTTCGCCATCCAGCAGTTCGCCAGCAGGACTTAAAGCAACATGAACAAATTCCTATTGAATAGCAATGAACCTCGTGTTCATTCAACCTCATCAACAAAACACCTGACATTTTGATTATGAAAGGGATGCATCCACTAGATGTTATTTAGAGCACTTTCTTTGGGCTCAAATGGTTTTAAACATTGTGCAGTGTTGGAAAGATCCTCAAGACTCGGTTAATAAAGGTCAAACAAATTCTGGGTGAAATATGAGGTCATATAATAATACAAACGGTGGGTGTGTTGTTTTCTCTGGCGTACTCTGCACTGTTTGCCGTACTGAACCTCGGCTAAATTTAACCTGATATCTTTGTCAGCTGACGTGTGGATCCAGGCGTTACTAATCAGAGTCTCCATAGTTTCTTTGGCTCTTTTCCTTTGACAGCGCTCCTTCTGTCTCTCCTTCCACCATCTGCTTGATGTCTTGTGGCACTCTCTCTCCCACACATCATGTTTTTTGTAATACTTTGAAAGCGATAAGCACAGTATCAGTAAACTCTGGATAAAAAGTGGAACAATCAGCCAGACTGTGTGCTTTGTGCAGCACGGGCCACACCGCATATTGTTCTGAAGAACTCCAACATTAAAAACAAGTGTTTGAGGTTTATTTTTAACAAGATCTTTGATCATTTCAGTACTGGTTTAGCAGATGGCTGTGTCACAAATGTAATGCAGACTTTGCAAAAAATAAACTGAAAGATGGAGCAAACTATATTCAATTAAAAAGCAAATCCACAATTCACAAGAACTGTACACTCTTAAAAATAAAGGTGCTTAAAAGGTTCTTCACAGCGATGAACCATTTTTGGTTCCACAAAGAACCATTCAGTCAAATGTTCTTTAAAGAACCATCTTTCTTACCTTTTTATAATCTGAAGAACTTTTTTTCGCCACAAAGAACCATTTGTGAAACAGAAAGGTTCTTCAGATGTTAAAGGTTCTTTATGAAACCAAAAGGTTATTTTATGGCATCGAAGAACCCTTTGAAACACCTTTTTCTTTGAGTGTATGTGCAGCAAAGTGCTGTTTCTCATTTCAAATACAGAAAGAAAGAATAAGTGCCCTAAAGGCACAGCAAAAATGTTGTCAGCTCGTTACAAGTGTCAGAGAAATTATTATTTTTTATTAGTTTTTCATTGGAACAAGCAATTATCACATTATGAATAGAGAGAAATAAATAGTAATTGAAAGTAGTTTTATAAATTGGTATATTTTTAAAGAACCTGCCAGTTGCAGCTTTGGGCAGAGTTGTTTTACTTTCTCGGTGTTCCCTATATTGGTTTTTCAGACCTTTCAAGATTAAAATGCAGTGTGAAAACTTTTGTGTTCCTGGCTGAGAATTAGATTTGGTCTTCTTTGCTCTTAGGAGCTTTACCACAACTGCACATGTTTTTTGTTGAGCTGTAGTGGAGGCAGATTTAGAACCTCTATTGATAGTTACACAATCCCCTTCAGTCCATAGTCATTTTCCTGCTTTGTTCCAAGTCATCGTGCCAAAAGATTGTGTTTATTCTTTCTCACTCTCATCACCTGGCATTGTGGGATAACTGTACTTGGGAAACACAGTCCAATGGAAGCCAGTTAAGTTCAACAGGATAAGAGGTCCCGCAAGGGGGATATCTGTCCCCAGTCAACCTAGTTTCTTTTATTAAAGCCATCCTAATTTAAAGCTCATTAATGTTTGAAGGGACCCTGATGATGATGTGTGGGAGGTGTGACAGGTGTTGGGCGGCTCTGTGGTAGGGGAGATGGGATTACTAGCGCCCCAGCTGCCGGAAAATTACATTTTTTACAGGATTTTTTACAGTGTATTTTTGAAATACAATAAAACCGTCAAATTACAGAAAAGACTGCAACTTTACAAGAAAAATGTAGAAAAACTGTTCTTTTCATTTTTTTACTGCCACCTCAGCTGCCGGAAAATTACAGTTTTTTACAGGATTGTTTTTACAGTGCACGATTAAAATAACATCATGGGTGTAGTCGTGTACCTTTGCATGTGTTCATGTATGTTTAAATGCTAAGCTACATGTCGCTAACTATTCATGTAATGCACAATAACTATTCATTTAACTATTCTGTATGTCTCTCATTTACTATAATTACATTTGTGTTAAGTTGACCTCATATCGGCCACATTGCTTTCTTATTATCAGTATTGGCATCAGCTATGGAAAACTCATATCAGTCAATCACTAGTTGTTTAGTCTCACAATAATTATGATCTGCCCATCAAATAAGGGAAATTATTTTTTATTGTTGTATCACATGAAATAAATGTTAGCATACCTAATGGCCGTTTTTAGTTTAATAGCAGCTGGGGAAGATGATATATGTGACCCTGGATCACAAAACCAGTCTTAAGTAGCACGGGAACATTTTTAGTAAAAGCCAAAAAAACATTGTATGGGTCAAAATTATCGATTTTTCTTTTATGCCAAAAATCATTAGGATATTAAGTATCCTAATGTTGCATGAGGATATTTTGTAAATTTCAAACCGTAAATATATAAAAACTTTATTTTTGGGAATGGATGCATGGCCTGCTACAGTGTCTCTGATTAACAACTTCAAAGGCAATTTTCTCAATTATTTTATTTTTTTCACCCTCAGATTCCAGAGTTTTAAACGGTTGTATCTCCGCCAGATATTGTCCTATCTTAACAATCCATACATCAATAGAAAGCTTAATTATTCTGATTTCAGATGATGTAAAAATCTCAATTTCGAAAAATTGACCCATAAGACTGGTTTTGTTGTCCAGGGTCACATATTGCCTGCATTGATTAAACTCGTCCACAGTATGTACACTGACACAACAAGGCCTTTCTTTCAGATCACGCCGAGTTGTTTCTGATAACAGCCTCCTTGACCGCAGTCACCTCTGAATCGGTGCCATTAAACAGATGCAATTAAGCTTGAGCTGACCTATCCTGCTCTTATCTCACTCGAGGAAGATGTCTGTTTAACCATCTCACCTTAATCATTAACTTACTGTTTAACTAGTACTAAATGACACTCGCTGTGCAACGTTTTTACTATTTTATATTCTAGCTGTCTGGGTTTCCCCATGCCTACAAATTATCATCAGTTCTGTTGTTCTACACATTCATATACAAGATGTACACAAGACTTGTTGTGTTCATGTGTTCATATTTTATAAATGTGGATGGGGCTTGGGTAGATAATATAAGGCATATGGAATGTAAACTACAGATCTTGTTTTTGATCTCAGCATGACAACTTTACCATAATGAGGGAAGTGGCCTGTGTCTGAACTGAAATAAACTAAAATGTGTTCCTTTTAGCCCCCTCCATCTTTGGGCCCCATTCATCATTTTCACCTTGACTCAAATAGCCACGGCCTGAACCGAAACATTAGAA
This sequence comes from Triplophysa rosa, assembly GCF_024868665.1. Lineage (NCBI taxonomy): Eukaryota > Metazoa > Chordata > Actinopteri > Cypriniformes > Nemacheilidae > Triplophysa > Triplophysa rosa. The sequence continues at coordinate 19,136,589 of NC_079900.1, forward strand.
AAAGTCCTATTTTTTATTTATTCACATGCAGCTTAAGTGTCCAAATGTTTCAGGGGCCACTAAATGTAGCGCCAGAGAATAACAAAATGCTGGGTTGTTTTCAACCCATAGTTGGTCAAAATGGACAAACCCATCTGTTGGGTTAAATGAACCCAGGCATTTTTTTATTCCAAAGTCAATGTTTGATGATTCAGTTTTATTTACATTCAATGTATCTTGTGCTTACTGACTTAACAGAGGATAAAATGACAAGTTATTTATTACAATAAAGTCAGTTAAAACACAAAGACATTATTGTGCCTGCTTGCATTACTCAAAACCATGTAAAGACAAATAGGCTCCGTCTTACTCTCTGGCTTTTTCTTCCGTCTCTGATGATACATCCTGATGGATATCTCAACAACATCGAGTGGTCATGCCACTTTTCTCTTTCTCCATCCGTAACCACACTTGGACATGAATGAACACATCATGAATGAACACATCAGCGTTGAGCTTTACTGCAGTGGTTAACACTAGAGGAAATCCTTTATGGCTCATTTCTGAGTCTCGTGCTCAAGCCTTTTATCTGGGACTGATTGATGGGGTTTCAGCAGAGCTTGAGTGCTCCACCAGCTCTACTCCTGCAGTCTGATCTGAGGCATTGACCCGGCTTCGGCCCTCCCTCATGTATGACCCACAGGAGTGCTTCTGCATCTATTCATTACTGCTGGCCCATGATAGAGCAGTCAGATGTTCCCTGTGAGCCTCCCACATTACAACACATCTTGGTTCATTGTATGTTCGTAGAATCAGTATTAAAGGGACAGTTCACCCCAAAATTATTTATTTTTCATTTTCTCACTCTCATGTCCAAACCTGTATGAGTTTCTTTCTTCTGCAGAACACAAAGCAGATATCTTGAAGAACGTTGGTAACCAAACGACATTGGTCCCCATTGACTTCAATACGGACACAAAACAAGAAGAAATATCTTCTTTTATGTTCCACAGAAGAATTAGTCATATACATGTTTTGAATGACATGGGGTGAATAAATGATAACAGAATTTTGTATTTTGGGGTGAACTCTTGCAAAAGTTGATGCCGATATCCATTTCTAATGAATTGTGGATGCATGTTTGAATGTACAGTCTATAAATGTAAACCACAGACAGACATTGTGTTAAATATTAACTTTTATGTTAGATAAAATAATGATGATAAGTAAATGATGACTGAATGTTTATTACTTTTATATATACGCTCCGTCAATAAGGTTGATATCCCTTTGGTTTCCAAAGCATTAATAAACATGATTGATGGAGTTGAGAGAAAAAGCATGTAACTCCGGAGGTTTCAGTAATGGGTCACATATTACTCACCTCAGCCTCTCTGACCACAAACTGCCCGCGGGTGCAAGCATCCCCTCACGTGACTCTGAAAGCAACCTCTCACTATAAACGTAACTACATCCTGTAATGTAACAGTAGTGCATGACCTGTCACCCACTGGCCATACAAGAGACGTTGGATGTGGGATATTCACTCTTGCGGTGCCAAAGCCACATTGCATTAACCTGCTTGTCACATTAAACGGCTGGCCCAAACCCAATAGTTGCCTTCCAGTGACACATGGAAAACTCCCACTCTGAGGTTTAGTGTTTGTTGATGGAGTTGCTGATCTCTGGCACAGTCCCTGTGGTCTCGCTTGGAGAATGGCGCAGTCATGAGAGAGTCTTACTCTATCCTGAAAAGGATCTTCAGCTATAGGAGGAGAACAGAAAGTCAAAACTACAATATCCTGGGAAGTTTACCTGAAACCCAACTTGTCATCACCTATTGAATCCAGGGCCTTTCATTAACTAAACCTTTCAACTCCAACGCCCCTCTGTGGATATGAAGTTTTTCAAACATAAAGAAGCTTTATTTGTGTGCTGGAGAACATTTTGTCAAATGAAATGTAGACCTTTTTAGAGCCTTAAAAATGTAGTGGGTTACTTTCAACCCAGCGTTGGGTCAAAAACGGACCAACCCAACCGCTGGGTTATAATTTAACCTATATGTTGGGTTATTTCAACCACAAATGCTAGGTTGTTTTAACCCATTGTTCAGTCAAATGTAAACATTTTCTGAGTGAATTTAAAGGTCCAGTGTTTGAAATTTAGCGGCATCTAGTGGTGAGGTTGTGAATTGCAACCAATGGCTCATTGCACCGCTCCCTTTTGAAGCATTACGGCGACTGACACAGGACTAAGATGTCATCACGTTATCGCTTCTTTGACAAAGGAGATAACATATTTACGAAATGCGCTCTGTAGAGCAGTTTGTCCGTTTAGGGCTACTGTAGAAACAACATGGTGAATTCCATGCAAGGGGACCAGAGGTGTATTTAGATAGAAATGGCTCATTCTAAGGTAATAGAAACATAACGTTTCATTATGTTAGGTCTTTATACACCCCTGAAGACATAGTTATGTATATTGTGTTTCATTTCTGTCAATAGATCCTCCACAAAATTACACACAGCACCTTTAACTCGGTTGGGTTTGGCCATTTTTGACCCAAATAACCCAGCAAATGTTAAGAATGTATCTAAGATAACATCCAGTAGTTTTTCCTCAGTTACTCTGTAGCTTTTTTTTGCTTTGGCTTTTTTTACTCCTATGTCACGTCCTAATAAATGTCACCATGAGCTGATGAGAAATAAAAGTGTCACACAGGCACTGATCGTGATAAGATACAGATGTCATTTACAGTGATGCTCTTCGTTCATTTTTAATATGAACAGGAAATTAGGTCATGAAGCCGTGTGGGTAAATGAACACGTTTGCTATACAGCCACTTTGGAAAGTCCCCATAAGCAAACAGCAGAGGAATCTCAACAATGTCTATGAAAAAATGGAATCCTGTGCATGTCAATGCAATCTCTTTGTCTTGGGTTTGAACTCTGCACTTGAGGAGGAACCTGCTATCCAGAATTAATAACATATCTGCTTCATTCTGCCGATCAGGAACACAACATCAGGTAACTGACATAACTGACACATTTTTTTACAAGTTACATGCATGTATTAGTGCAAATGCTTCTTTACTGTTGCCTTGCTTTTTTTGTCATTTTGTTTGTGTTTAGTCAGTATTTATCTCATGAGAACTTTCGGGAGAAGTGTGTCAATTTCACCAAAGCTTTTATAATGCTTTTCTGACTAATCATTTACTGAACATTCTATAACAGCAGTGAATGTAGTGTGTGGCTTTGTAAACGGTAGTTTCAGATCATTGGATTCTTTTTAAATACTACCCACAATTCTTCAAAGCAAACCTATAATCTATCTGATTGCTTTAATAATGTTATATCTTAATTACAGCATAACTACTGTAATAATGCTGCCAATGCACGTTGCTGTACATTGTGTTTTCACAATGCTTTAAAGTACTTTGTAAAAGCCTCCGTGAAATTAGGTGTGTAACAATGTTTCATGCCATTGCACTGCAGAAACAATGTATTAGACTTGTAGATGCATCTGGACGGGTACCTGGAATAAAACCCGAGCAGAAAATACTGATTCAGAAAGGAATAGCGTACTGTGCAGTGCACACTGTACGGCTTAATATTTAAAAATAGGTGAATCAGTAGACATTATGCATTATTATTTATTATTTTTAATCTATACTTTTGTGTGTTGAATCAAATAATGAGTTTAGAAGGAGACATTAAAAACCATGACTGATTGGCGGTTCACTCATCGCTCTGGAAATGAAGTTCAAGCGCACTGGGCTGGCTATTGTTTTAATTCTGGTCTTGTTGACAAAACCATTGTCATTGTATGATTCAGGAGGCTGCTATGTGACCCAAATGTAGTCTATGTGCTAGTGTGGACACAAAGGAGTGACATGAGGGCACAGGATGTCATTGGGCCTCCGGTCCAAGAGATGGCACATGTATAGGCTACAAAATACATCGGTCTAAATTTAAAATACCAAAAACTGTATGGAAAATGTATTTAAATATAAATACAATCAATTTTCAAAATACACAAAATACATGTGAAATTGTCTATTTGGTGAAATGCACCGTTTGGCACTGAGCCCTGTTAGACAGGTGAGGCAGATCAATCTAAAAATGAAACTGTTCAAACTTGTTGTTATCCTAACAACACACATAGAGGGGCCATATCTAAATATTGGGAGGGACTTACCTTCTCATTGTCTATGGAGGTTGCGGCCCTGATTTCCTAGAAGGAATGTAGAAAATTCACTCACCCAAGTCATAAAGCTGCAGTGCATGAAGGTTGGTTTTGGGGGCAAGCCTAAACTGGCCCAGTGAAGAGGTTCCAGCTCCAAGCTAACAGTGAACTTTCTCAGTAGTTTGACTAACATTCTGTTAAAGTTCTCTCAAAGTTATCAAAGAAATCATCTAGCTGTATCGTTAAAATAGCATTTTATCAACATTATATTACACGTCATTGCTAAACACTGTAAAACGCTGAGGAAATTTAGATCACACATTTGGGCGCAATGTCTGCTCATAAAGAAAATGTGTACATTGAGCACATTAGGTTACACTTGTAGTAACGTTAGCTGCTTTTCATAAAATGGGAAAAGGGAAATAACATAATTTGTCATGTGGTCCCTGAACGTCCGATCATGAGTTCATCTAAAGGCGGGCATACACTGTGCGATTTCAGCGAAGTTCTTGTGAAATACCAACTCGCAGTTCTATGTGTCGAAACGCCTAAAAAAAAGAGAGACGCCGGCATACAGTATATGGATGCGCAGGTAGCTTGGAAGACGCGGCCAATGTGGTTTATCTATTTTGCAACGCGAACTTGAGATAAGCAATAGACCTCACTCTTTGCGTTTTATGTCGAAGAAAGATTACGCGTTTGAATGGATTGTGGCTCATCATAAAATCTTCAAGCTAAATATAATCTGTTCACAGTACATACAATCTTGTATTTTACCCAGACTATCACAAAAAGTGATACATACTCCTACCTGCTTACAAAAAATACATCATATTAAAGCTTCACTTGTATGTTTACGTCAGCAAACGTGTATTTCACTGCTTTCGTGAGCTGATATCACTGTGCCATTTCTGGTCTTGAAATTGTGCATGTTTAATGTAAATGGATGATGGGCGCGGGACCTTCTTAGAATGTCTGTGGAGGACTTTCATTTCCTCTTTGAGAAAGTGACTCCACACAATATGAATTTTGCTACCATAATTCGACGAGTTTTGCCTCCATCACTTCTGTCCACTTCACACGCCGCGAAGCCATGGTTTGGTTTTAGCGCAGGCGCAGTGAGAGAAAACATAACGAATTTAGAAAAATCGGTTCGTAGCTCGGCTTGAACAGTGCGATACACTCACGAGCGGCGACCAACATTTCTGACATGTCAGATATTCGTCCGACCTTCCGATTGCCGGTCGGGAGAGGGTAATCGGCTCTCGAATCCCACTGTACACTGGACGACAAACGACGTACGAGAAAGGATAAATTCGGCCCGACTCAAAAAGGAGTCGCCCGACTCAGAATTCCCCTCAAATTCGGACCGAACTCGCACAGTGTAATGCCCGCCTTAACGTTACACCCCCACGATGGGAGACAACACAACACGCCTTATTTAAATGAGTTTCTTTGTCATATACATACCGCCTTTTAAGATTAATAAACAAAATCTGTTCTAATATAAACAATATCTCACGACTTTATTCGTAGTCAAGAAAAATTCCCAAATCATAAATTCATTTCAAATATGAAACGCCGTCTGTGTCTTTAACAAACCATACGAGACTTCCCTTGCTTAGTCACGTCTGCGCGCACACACGCGCGCTGCGTGAGTCTCTGCGCCTCCCAACTTGTGTGTGTGTGTGTGTGTGTGTGCGTGTGTGCGCGCGCACCAATCGGCCACGCACTTGACCGAGTCTCTGTTGTTACGGGCGGGGCTCCCGGTTTGTGAAACTGAATCACCGGCAGACCAAAACTAAACTTACCCGAGCCGATCGCTCTCCGTATCGTGAGTGCGTGGGAATGTACTCGCCGCTGCGTGGGAAATACACGTCGAGTAATCACACGAACTGCTGTAGGATGTCTTAACGTTGGATTTGATCGTCGAAAGCCTGAGATACTTTGACATCCGCAGCTGTTTATTCGTTTGCGTACACTGGCTGTTTAAACGCTGGACAAAATGAAATAAATACACATATCCACGATTATCGACAGGGATCTGGAGATTTCAGCTTTTAACCCTTTTCCCGTCAACTCAAGTGCTCGTGGACCGTTTAAGGGTATGTACACGTCTCTCGTAACGTTTCATTTTTGTGTTTTCGCTCTGTGGGTTATTAATGTATGACATTGCTTTAAACATACCGGTGTAATTCGACTCTTACTACTATTCACCCATGTACTAATATAATGTTGCTTTACTTTAAAGGCAAATATGCGTTTTCCTGTTTAATCAGAATGAATGTTTTACACCACCCGTCCCAACTCAAATTGACGTTATGGATATTTAAAGCATACTGTACACACACATACTGTACACAGTCGAACTTGAACTTGACTGTAGCGATTTTTTGAATCACGAGACGTTGGCATCTCGTGGAGGCGCGCGCGGTTCCGTGTTTACGACCTTAGCCCACATACACGTAGTGCAGTTTACGTTAAATATGGCTTTGTTGCAAAACTAATGTGTGTTTCAAATGCTGCCATGTTTGCGGTTATGAAGAGCCATTTTTCCTAAATATCTTAATATATATTGATAAAAATAGATATATATTTGAATTTCTGAATAAACAGCTGTCTGTCTTCCACGCATACTGTCTTGGTCAGCCCTGAGTAATCGTCGAGGAATAGCAATTCAATTATTTTCAGTGTTTACTGGAATGTTATGACACAACTTTGTGTTTATGACTTCACATGCTTTATTTTTGTATAAAAATACTTCCCAAGAAAAGTGTTTTAGGACAGGCTCAAAAATGTAGTGACAGGCAGAGAATAACACTTTTTTACAGCCTTTTAAAAATGATCTTAACTTTAGTAGACAGGATCAGGATGTGACTTGATGACTTGCAATGACAACATCTTTAAGATTTTAACCTCTTTATCTGCCATGTAGGGGAAGTGTGTGGCTTCAGGCCATGCTTTGGTTTTTTTAAGAGGCATTTACTAGCCTAAATCAGTAACACAGTGAAATGTAATCTATGGTGTTTTTGTATGTTCATATACAAGAGAGATAGTCAAAAATACACGCAGTCTTACTTTATTTGGAGCCTGACAGTTTCTATTCTAACTTGTGATTTATTGAGTTTTGTGCTGAATGCAGTTGTGCGAAGCGTCCCTGGCCCATCTTCACGTCCCACTCCAACTTGTGTTCGCGATGCTTTCGAAACATTATCTCATTCAGGGGATCATACTTCAGGATGATGTGACAAGCCCGTTTAGCAGGTCTTCGATTGACTGTCATCATTATGTATCGCAGGTGTTCTCCAACTGGGCTGTAGGTCGGCATTGTACAGCAGACAGTGGACGTTGGTTCTGCAATAGGTGCTGCAAGTGGCTATAAGAAATGGAGAAGAGTTATCATGTGTTGATGAGTCACTGGACAGTGTGTTTGTCTGTCTATCTGTCTGAATGTCTAGCCTAGAATGGATCACTTTCATGGGGGTGTTATTTTTTGTTTCAAGGGTCCCCCTTTTAATAGACGACTCTGACAGAGAAATGGTTTAATGGTGAAGTGTGTCATTTCTGAGGAAATCAGAATTGCAATTGCGACTGTACAGCATTGAGTGAACCAATGAAGTATTTTGTTTTCCCGCCGAACAATGGAAGACAGAGGAAGTGTGTGAAACATAATTTCGCAGTTCTTTGGTACTGCTTATAATGGAGTTAGTTCACTTTAAAGGTCTCCTCAAACGAGCAATTTCAACAAGTTGGTATGATTTATTAGGGTCTTCATGAAATGTCTGGAACATATTTTGCTTAAAAACACTCAATGGCTGTGTAAACAAAACCCTTCTTGCCTCGTCAAAAACAGCTATGCTCACAGCAACCCGTTTTGGTGCATGTCTCTTTAAATGATAATGAGTTACAGCGAACCCCACCCCCCTTCCGTCCGGCGTGTCAACACAACACACGTATAGTACTGCCATGGCAATGGTTTAGCTAAATGATATTTCCTGAATTCCCCTGCGGTTAGTTTCGTTTTAAACGTCTCAAATCATTCGTCCGGAGACAAAAAAATCAGTCACAGCAAACAGCGCATCCTAATGCGCTTACGTTGTGCATGTGCTTACCTAAAATCCACGGAATCTACTGCAGATCTCAGCGGAATTACATGGATTTTAGCGCTTGTCATTGACAAGTTATAACTAGGGATGTAACGATTCACTCAGCTCACGATGCGATGCGAGTCACGATTCTGATCTCACGATGCGATTTATTCACGATTTACTCACGATTTATTTTTACAAAATGAGTTGAAACAAATTAGAAATGAACAACTTCCCTTGCATTATTTCTTAAATGTTTCATGTTTCTTTGTATAATAAAATAATGTTTTATTTCAAATAACAAAACTAAACTGCAATTTTATAACAAATTAATAATAGAAAGTCTCTTTAATATAAACAAACTAATACTGTCTGAGCTCTTCTTGGATTTTTTTGCATTTAAGAAATATCAGCATGTCCATGTCCATGTGTAGATTTGCAGTGAAAATAGCGGCCCCTGCTGTTCAAAAAATGTATTGCGATTCAGTTCACACCTCAACCGATTTGAATCGTCACTCATTATAACCGATTTTCAACCGGCTCACGGTGAATCATTACATCCCTAGTTATAACGTTACACACACAACGTGAGAGCTAGTTTGCTGTGACAGATTTTTCAGCCTAAGCACGATTGATTTGAGACGTTTAAAACTAAACTAACCCCAGTGTTCGCCCTGTTCATTAGCAAAACAAACAGCTTGCCGCAGCTAAACATATTAACGCACATAATGTATTAACATTCATACAGCTAAACTCCAAGTGTCCATCTGCACTTATATACAGTAAGTTTAACACTGGCTTTGAATGTTCTATTTTAGCCCGTGACTGACTTAGCTCCCTTCGCTATCATATACTAACGTTATCCTCCTATATATACTGTACACGTCAATTCAGACTGTTGATAAATATTACTTACATCTGCAGTTTTGTCTCGTTCAGTCAGTCTCGATCCCTCTTGAGGAACAACTTTGAAGCTAATCCTGCTTGTACTGTCCCAGGTTGAAAAAGCACTCCGGTTTGAAGTGATTCGCGCAAACAAGCAGGTTTTTACTTACGGTTTCTGATGGATTTCCACTAAAAATAAAATAAATCCACTCCTGTCTCTTCCTAGGTTTGGACTCTGTGCAACGACTACATTGCATGTTGTCCACGAACTTTAGCCATGGCATCACGTACACCGCTGTCGCTTGTGAAAACAACAATGGCGGAGCGCGGTGGGTGGAACTGTGTAGATTAAGGGGCGGTAACATTATAATAAAATCTGCTTTCGACATCACAATCAGAGCAAAATCTGGCTCGATTTCTCACATGCTTGCTGGGAAAGGCATACCAAAACAAACTTACTGGGTTCTTATTTTTCACGTTTTCTGGGTTGCTAGATGCACCAGGGACCCGATTATAGCACTTAAACACAGAAGAAGTGGGGTTTTCATCTGATGTCTCCTTTAAAAACAGCATTCACAGTCACACTAAGGCCTTAAGTATGCTTCATTTTTTATGTGTATGCTGCCTTGCAAATGTCTTTGTTCTGCTGAACACAAAGGAAGATATTTGGAAGAATGTTAGTAACCAAACAGATCTCATCTCCCATTTACTGCCATAGTAGGGAAAATAAATACTATGGTCAATAGGGGTCAATAGGGGATGAGATCTGTTTGGATACTGACATTCTTCCAAATATCTTCCTTTGTGTTTAGCAGAACAAAGACATTTATACAGGTTTGGAACAACATGAGGGTGAGTAAATGATGACAGAATTTTCAGTTTTGTGTGAACTATCCCTTTAACACTGGTTTGCAGTGACAGTCATTCATTTTCAGAAAAAGTTGGCGGTGTCTAGCAACAGAGACCATTGGTAAATAAACGGTGACTTGCGACTAGCAGTAACGGGCTTTTATTTTGACGGATCGCAGCAAATGGTGTTTGTTTATGTGTTCGTGTCCTCGTGCAGTGAAACGCTGGCGCTGAGAGCTCCACAAGCACAATGCGTTCAGTACACGCAACCGCACCACTCTTTCACACACGGTAATGCAAAACAAGCAGAATACATATTTAAACAGTATCTGAATATTTCGTTACTGTTACGTTAGCTGTTTGCTGTTCAGCGCTAATTTCTTGTTAGGAAATGCCTGGATTCCTTGATTCCATCCGCGTTTTCCGCATTGCGGAAATCATAGGGCTCTATGTATGTCACGTGAGGTATCGGTCTTTGGTATCGGTGTGTCATTATGAGTAGGCTACGAGTACGAGTACATGAGCTTGGTATCGGGCCGGTATCGGTGCATCCCTATTTGGAAGGATAAGAATGTGCGGATATTCCAAAAAAGCTGCTTGGTGATGTAATTCGATGATAATATCGACATGTTACATTGACAAGAAACGTCAATGCAACAGTATCTCTTACAGCAAGACATGTTATCTAACTAGTCTGACAGCTTTCTGCGACAAAGGAATCTCTTTACACTACTAATAGTAGTGTAAAGTGGGTCAGTGTTTACTCCCCACAGACCTAAAGTGTATAGTTTAAGTCAATGAAGTGATTGACATACAAAAATATCTCAGCAGGATTAAGTTCCTCTAGTAAGTGCTGTCTACATAAAGCAGTCTTTTAGACTGCATTGACTTGTCTTTAGCCGAGGTTTGACTGGAATATGCTGTAAAGACAAAGAAAGATGTAGCCTTAAGTTAATAGTTGGTCTTTGCAGTGATATTTCTGTGTGATGTGACTGGAGTGATCTTTTAACCAATCAGCTTCCAGGACCAGAACTATCCATTTTTAAAAGCAGAATGCTGTAAATCATAGTAAGATGCTTGTGGTGGGAGGAAATATGTCGTGGCCTTTCCCATATCCATCGCTTGTGTTGTGTGTGTGTGTGAGAGTCACTATATTCTGAAAATGTAACTTCAGTGTCCGGTCCGTCTCAACAGCGTTGTTTGAGTTCTGAGATCTGACAGATTACGGGTCGATGCACCCACTGCATTTTTGAGAGGACATGTTGTTAAATATTACACGGTCCGTGAGCGCAAATATGATGTATTGCTGCAGGGCTATTTTAGCCCAACCACAAGCTCCTACACATCACTGAAACTTGCCGACAGCCCTGCCCTATGCAAAATTACAGCCGTAATTAAATGACTGTGTTCTCCGACAACAGTGAGAGTGGAATTTCACATGTGGAGCCGTTTTCCATGATGTCTTTTAGTATATCTTTGGAGGAGTGCTACAAAAACAAACTGAGCCGTCAGTTGGCGTTGAGGTTTATTAAGTCCAGAAGCCGTGTTGGTGGTTTAAAATGATGACTTAAGTGTGGGGCGTGGGTAATTTGGAGGCTTGTGAGAATGTTGTGGGTGTTTGCACAGGAAGGGCTTTGATCACTACCGGCATTGGGTTAGGTTTGCCCTCTAATGAGATTGCAAATCGTTTTTGTTGAGGAGACCAGTCCCGTGTTTTAAGGTTGACACACCCGCTTCAGCAAGATGTTTTAGAATATTGTCGTTGATGTCTTTTATCTGCTTGTTTTAAAGTATCTTCTCCTCTTGCTCATAGTCTGTTTGCTTTAAAAGAACGTCTGGCAGAATCGAGTTAGGTCCAGGGTTAGATGGGCCATATAGACCACTGGGACTTTTCTGGTGGAGAACTCGACTTGAGGGCGAGTGTTGAAACCAAATTTAGATATAAAGTAAATACACAAAGTCGCTCATTGAAAATGAATTGTATCTAAGTAACATTTTAACACAAGTTGCCGTAACCACAGGCCACCCACATGTCACATACATACGTTATGGTAAAATGACAAAGAATAGACTCGGATAGCTTGTTAAAAGATTTGGGGCTCAATATTGCATTGCATAAAACACAATTATTGTTTAATACATATTGTACCCTATATAGTACATATCGTCGCTGTCCCTCCGAAACCTAAACATTGTACTTTTTAAATTATTAAATTCTGTGTTGTCAAAGTTGACAAGCACTTTTTATTACTTTTTGTTGGCAAAAATCCAGTGACAAACATAAAAGGTAACCAATAATAATGATTTATGGCAAAAAAATTAAATCATGAAATACGGAGATACAAGGTTTCAGAAAGACAGCAGCGATATATACTGCAGTTAATGGGGTTGTTTTTCAGACCTAGTTTATCCTTGGTTCGGTCTGTGTGCTAATATTATTGCAGTGTGGTTGAAGAATCTCTTTTAAATAGGTCGTCCGGATCCTCCGTCTCTATCTTTAGCATACAGTGTGGCATCAGTCTGAGGAGGCTGTTCGCCTGTCCTCAGCAGAAACTTGAAGTCTAGGGGGAGAATCAAACTAGTCTAGTCTCTGAAGCAGAATTTTTGAAGCTCTGTAGCCTGTGCTTTGTGCTGCTGGGTGACTTGGCCTTTTGGGAGTAGGTGGATCCATGATGACTAATTTTAACAGTCAAGGAGATTCTTGGAAGGTCAGTGTGAATACGTTGCACAATCAAAACATATTCTGGAGAATAAGTTAAGAATTCCTGGAGAAGGAGTTTGAAAAATTCAAGGTAGTTTCCCAGTGAGTGTACCGAGAAACTTTCAAGTAAGTATGTAATGATGTCACTATAGAGTTGCAGATGTTTTGGGCGTTTAGCGTGCACTGTGGATGCCGTAGGACAGCAACCAGTCACTCTCTCTTCCATTAGTCATAACTTGGCATTGCGGTCTGCTTGCCAAATGATGTAAAGTCTTTCAAATATGCAGTAGGTGGATCAAGCGCTGTTGAAAGGCGGGGAAGAATCATGCGTGAGAGGCCTTTCCTTTCGGGAGACAGAAAACAGATAAAAGAAAATAAAGTTGTAATATCGATAGTCAGCCTTAGGATGCGCAACAAAACCAAATCAATAATAGAGGCTGTTAGATCACAGCTCTGGGATGCAACCCAAATTCACACACACTCTTGCACACTCATGGCATGCACAACTGCAGACTCATCACAGTGCCACACATTTTCCTTTGGAGCGCTGATGAAAGCACTTTTAATCACAGCTTTCCACAGCCACAAAGAGGTGTATTGCAAATCTTGAACCCCTCCAAACCATGAGACAAGGCCCCGCCCACAATCAGTGACATCATGTATTTAAAAAAATCAACGCTGATGGAGAAAGACAGTGAAGTATTTTAGTAACTCTGTTTCGTTATTTTGCTTGTGCTGAAATATTTTAGTTCCTTAAATTTCTGACACAGGCAGCATAAATCCGGTGCATAGCACTGTTAGCACATTCCCTTACGCATGGAATTTCTTGTCCTATATATTATATGTCATTTAGTATATATTTGAAAACCGGAATCACCTTGTTAAAATATTATAAACTTACAGTATATTGAATAATACACAAGGAATTGCCGCTTTTCATATATTGACAAATATAAGCACTTGGTTCCAATATATGGAAATGTATTATTTAAAGGTGCTGTGTGTAATTTTTTGGAGGATCTATTGACAGAAATGCAATATAATATACATAACTATGTTTTCAGTGGTGTATAAAGACCTTACGTAATGAAGCGTTATGTTTGTATTACCTTAGAATGAGTTATTTTATCTACATACACCACGGGTCCATGGAATTCACCATGTTGTTTCTACAGTAGCGGATAAACTGCTCTACAGAGCGAGTTTCGTAAACACGTTGTCGCCTTCAGCAAAGAAGTGAAAACTTGATGACATCTTAGTCCTGTGTCAGCAGTGTTTCCCACAGGATTTTGACAGACTTGTGCTGGTGATGTCACGAACTAATTAGCATAATTAGCATAAACTAGTTTGCGCCGTGTTAGTGTTAGCACTTAATATCTGTTTTTCTTCTACTCTCTGATCTTGTCACATTATACTGTATTTTACAACTGAATGCCACCAGCAGTCACTTTAACTGCTGCTAAAATCCTGATTTATAAACGCAACATCGTCAAACAAAATCACAATACAGCACTTCTCCATTATAGAACGGCTATATGCTGTTTGCCCTTTCTCCACAATGTGTTGCTGTATTATGAACGCTTCTTTGATTTTAAATGCAAGTGACATTTAAATACACTACACGGAGCTAACTACACTCGTGGATGAGAGGCCGAGGGCTCGCACACATGGAGCTCATCGGAAGAGGAGGACGTGCACGCGTGGCCACGCGCCACTCACACCAAACAAGTCAGGAAAGAGAGAAGACGCGGAAGCGCAGTTTATCCACTAGTTAATCGATCACAGATAGGGTCATTATCCCGGATGGATAAAAAATTACAAAATGTGACGCCAAATATACTTGGGCAGCCATTAATATACTTGGGCGGCCATTAATATACCTGGGCAAACCGCCCAAGTAAATGCATTGTATGGGGAACGCTGGTCAGCCTTCATTGTGCTTTGAAAGAGAGGGGTGGAGTGAGTCGTTGGTTGCAATTCGCAACCTCACCACTGGATGCCGCTAAATTTCATACACAGGACCTTTAATATTTTGCATTATTTTTTTCTGTATACTTCTAAATTTTTGTTTCGTAAGGGTTGCGCTGATATTTAAATCACTCAGTAAACAATAAGCATTACGTAAATAAAAACAAATGGGCTGGCAACTCTTTACACCGCCATACAACCAACAAATCAATAGTTAATATTCAAGCGTGTGATGAATTAATTTAGGATGCTTTTGTGCGTTGCATATACACACCGTTTATATTGCTTTAATGCAACTTTTATGAGAAGTATAATTGACTGAAAACAAATGAGGCCCGATTAGTTATCGATTAGTTGTTGGGGCCATAGCTAATGTTCATGAAGGAAAAACTAAGCCTGCCTGCATGGACCTGCCTTTGTATGAGCAGTTCACCCCTCTCCGCCTGCTATATTCTTCGATTTCTCTCCTCCAAGGCTGCAACCCCACCGTGCCGTTTCTCCCACCCTAACTATGTGTTGTCAACACACTCAAGGTCATCCTTTTGCCCTGAGTGCACCCGAAAGATGCAGAAATTATACTGACATGTGAAAAGAAGTGAGCGCTCGCTCAGATCCCTATGAACAACATTAATGTGGTTGACTGAAAATGAACAACCTTGCCAACCATCAGCTTTCAGAACTGTATGACTCTAACAGAGATGACAGGCTAAATTAATGTGGCCCGTTTGGCTCCAGCAGCTTTCAAGAGATGGTTTCGGTCTAATTCTCCAGAAAATCGCCCAATTACTGAAGGCATAGTTTAAAATCTGGTCATTTCATGCTTTGGTATGTCAACAAGACGAGAGGATTTGACAATCTGACCGCATCTGAAAACAATCGAGCAGATTTGAAATAAGAATTTTGTCAGCCACATTTGGTCATTAAATTACAAACTTATTTGATATTGTCAAAGATACCTCGTCAGCAGAAAAGATGAGTTAAAACATTTGACTCATTTTTCATGTTGAAGCCTTTTAACAGAGGCCCTGTGGTTATGTGGGTTAGAAACTCGCACAGATGCTATCAGTCGCAGTTACATTACAGCCGTAGACAGAGCCAACTTCTCCTTTGTGGCAGAATTTGAAACTTTACCGGCTACCCAGATGCAAGGGCCCCAGGTTGGACCACCTGTTTGAACCACAAGAACCAGACCTGCACCTTAAACCTCACTTTCCTGAGTTTCGTTTTCATGATAATGAGCTTCACCTGTGAAGCTGGCAGGTACTTATCACTGCATACACTTGCACAGCACACATGAAAGGGAAGAACCAGGTCTCTGATAAGAACATTTTCATTCTCGTATCCTTTGTCATCAGAAGTGGGAAGGGATTTCAGAAGATCAGATGCTTTTTGTTCACTCTCGTGTCATTCAAAACTTGTATATGACTCTTCCTTTCTGTGGAACCCAAAGGAAAATATTTTGAGAAATGTTTTGTGTCCATACAATGTAAGTCAATGGGGGCCAATGTTTTTTTGGTTACCAACATTCTTCAAAATATCTTCTTTTGTGTTCTGCAGGGGAAAGAACGTCATATAGGTTTGGAATGACAAGATCATTTCAGAGATGATAGACAAGAGGTTACAGAATAATAATTTAATGAAAAACAAATTTTGACCAAAAATTGACTTTCGGTCTAGTTTTTGATATTCCTGAAAACGTCCCAGCGCGACATCCTACGGGTTTTCGCATCACATATTCATTTTGGGTAACTAACGTTACCCCTTCAAAGAGTTGTAGCAGTTGATTTCTTTACATTAGTTTATGTAGACACGCACAGTCGCACACAGTTTTAAAGAATAGGCCGATTGTTTTATTTCTGCAGCTCTGTGCATTGAGCTCTGTCATGTGAGGGTATGAGGCCAAAGTCATACCAAGCCCTAACACTTCCCTTTCGTGCCTCTTTAAACACAACTTTTAATGGGGTAACAGGCCAACAACTACAGCTCACTGTACTGTTCTAAAGCTCACTCGACACGCAGCAATGTGTGTGCCGTTTAAACAGGCTTCTCTATGCAAATGCAACACCAGAAACTGGCTACATCCTGTTAAACCAGATATTGGGGGCCCACACTTCAGAGGAAGTCTTCATTTGAAAAGTGATTTTAACATTCAGAGAGGAATATTGAGACTTGTAAAAGAAATGAATAGCTTCACCAATACTGTTACGGCAGCAGGGAGTTTTTTTGTGTGGAGGAAATGATGTTATGAAACAAAAAGTGATGTCAGTGTTTTTTTTCCTGTTACTTTAATTGTTTATGATGTAAAACAAATCACGGACTCACGGTGCATAAAAATCTCTGATTTGGAACTGATAAAATCTCTATGTGGGGACATAATGTATGACATATGACGTCTGCCTGGTTTATCATGGACAGGCTTGTCACAAGCTTATCAGTGGTGTATTAAAAACAGCTCATGTTGTTTCCGTGGATGTGGCTGACAGAAGAGAAGAGTTGCAGACATGAGTGTGTTTCCTTCTGCCATTTGGATCCCATCAGTTCCTCTCCTCAGCACTTCCTTCCTCACACCTCAAATAAGCAGAGCTCTGACCTTTGACCCTTGGCTCACTTGAGCCGGATGTGATGTGATGGAATCTTTTCTTTTCTCTGGTGGGCTTGTTGCATTTGTAGCTTTTTTGGGAGGCAGATAAGATCAACTCTGAAGTTCAGAGGCTAACACAGTCCAGAATCTTCGTTTTATTGTAAGTGCAGAATGTGTTGAAAAAGTGAAATAAATACATATTAAAGACAAACATTATATATACATTAAATACAACAAAATTATATATTTAGAGTATTACATTATATAATATCATAAATTCATGATTAATAATTTTACCAGAATGATTTTAATATAATTTTCATCTATTAAATATAGTTTAATCTGGTTCAAATGAATTTTATCATCATAATGCATTATTGTATATAGTATTGTTCAGCAAGTCACCGCATTTTACATTTTTCTTCAGTATCACGCTGCCTAAAAGCTTGTAACTACAGTTTCTCAACATTGTATACAGTACGGCTGTAAATGACAAAAGATTCTTGTCATTTTTAAATGAGCTGTTATTTTCAATCCCAATCCATTTTCTTTCCGGTGTCCATCTGCTGACATTCTGTTCTGCATGATGCTCATCAGACTCATCCAAAGAGCACAATAAGCGTTTCTGTGGCTTGATTCAGGCTGATATCACGCTAGAAAGTATTTTGATTGAGATCACATGTTTTTGGGTGCGCTGTCCTCGCTTAGCTCACTTAACAGGAAAACGTCTGACCTCTAACAGACAATCAGGCGATTGTTTAGCAGGTTGGAGATGCAGTTTGGAGGTTCTGTCAGGGATCTGCTTGAAATATGGCTTGTTTCCCTGTCTGTAAAGCAGGCTGCTCTCCTGAGAGGAAACTCTGAGAGACAGAGGTCAAAACCCTGCCAAAAACTGAAACTCGATTGATCCGTCTGACATCCAAATAGGAAGTGTGTACGGCTTACACCAGCATTTGTTTATAGGTTTTAAATTGTTGTGTTTAATATTAAAAAGATCAAATCTATGTTTTCTCTTAATGAGGTCCTTTTTTATTTCTGGTAAAGTTATTTTGTAGTAAAAACATGGCAAATTATGTTTCTACTGACCATTAAGGGCTAATGTCTCTTTTTGTTGTTTCTTTTTGACACCCTTTGCATGTGAAATGATGCCTTGAGTTGCAGGTTTCTGTCGTGTCTGATATTGTTTTGCCCCACACTGTAAAAATTATTTGTTTTTTGTTGGTTCAACTTAAAAATGGTTGCATTCAAATTTTAAGTTAATTCAACTTGAAAATATTAGTTAACTCGATGAATTTCTCGTTGAGTTGACTAATATTTTTTAAGTTGAATTAACTCAAAATTTTAAGTTTTCTAAAGTGCATCCTACATCAATTTGTGCCACATTTATTAAACAATCCGTTGTAAAATCTGCCATCGAAATGGTTAAAACCAGACATACATGATCAGGTTTAAAAACAACATTCACCTGATGTTTCACTAACAGCCAGTAGACATTATAATGTGTTAACATGAATGTCAGTGTGTGTAACGTTACACAGTCATGCAAGTTCAATATGAGTTTTGTTTACTAATTTTTTTAATTGGCTCTAAAATATCCGGCTTTTCAACTCAAAAGATGAATGTAAATTTTATTCTTCATCATATGTTCTCTTCTCTAAAGTAAACTTACTGATTTGTACTGTATTTGAAGGTTGGTCATCTATTGGTCAGATTGGTTCTATCGTCATGGTTATTTGAATAAGACGGTTTATCAATGGTTTCCTTCTTTATAGACAAACTAGGTTGGCTTTGCATAAATTTGGCTTTCTGGTCTTGTGGTTTCATATAGAGCACCAAAGATATCAGACATCAAACCCTATAGTCATCAACAATATATGGTAAACAGCAGTGGAAACCTGTCTTATTTAAATTCAAAATACATTTTATTGGGTGTTCACTGTTTAGTAGAAGCTATTCAATACAATTGAATGTATAACAAAGGGGCGTTGTTAGACACGAACCTGAGAATGATCAGTTAGTTGAAAGATTAACCAGTGTGCATCACAAATGTGTAATTCAATCATTATGTATCAGTCTGTGCACTGTGTGTCATGTGATTGTAGTCTCGCTATTATGGAGATCCCCTGTCCTGTTTTTCTGCTCCAACACATTGACACATTATGCTGGCAGCTGCATGCAGCAGCTCGTGGGTGGAGCTCATGTTTTTACACACTTCAGACCCTCGCTATAGTTGAGAACACACATTAGCCTGTAGGAAAGGAAGACAGACATGGAAATATAGGCTTTGACTATCCTGATTTCCCATTTACATCAGACTTTTGCTGTAAGTTCATACTTGATTTGTTTGCCTCATGGAGCTATTGGTGTCAGTAGAATTGAAATATTCTGTTTGTTGACTACAGTGGGGTCCAAAAGTCTTTTACACAAAATCAGATATAAACCTGATGATGAGTACATGAATAACAGGCATTTCAGGATTTTTGAAATGTACAATTTTAAACATTTGACATAAACTGTTTACTTTCATATTAAATTAAAGTATTTGGTGCTAATCAAACATATATAAAGCAGATATGTTGCACTGGCCATGTTAACATTAAAAAGTCACATTTCTTTGCTTCCTCTCAAGCACACAAGATGTTTTTGGAGCATTCTCAAATCATGTTGGGATAACATGGATTATCGGTTTATGTGCATCTGTCATCTAAGCAAAAGAGAGACATATTTACGTTTGCTATGTATGTTCATTTTTTACCTTTTGAATTCACTAAAATTGTTATACTGATAATAAGATTGATTAGACTTAATAACTTCAAAATAACAGGAATTTTGGTGGATAAGATCTTGTTTTTCTATCGGAGTGAACAGTTGTCCTGTAGGTTTTAAGAGGAAACGCTCTCTCTGTGCTCAGAGCTGTAGCTTAGTCAACAGAGTGAGAGACTGGTGTATCGATGCAACAAAATGAAGAAAAGGCTGGTGAATTATTCAAAGTTGTTGAGTCACTGAATAATTTATCAATGTGATTATTCGCCTCGCTGTAGTTTCAGATCAACGAACTACAAACAAATTTCCAAACGCTCTTTATCTTTTCATAAACACAATTAATTTCGCTTTTGAACCTGCCACCTACTGTATAAATCAGTATCTGTCTTTGTAAATGTATGCAAATTCCTACTGTTCTCTGAAGTCTTACACATAATATGGAAATTTATGAGTGGTTTTCAGGTGAATCTGAACAGTATGAAGTGAATACTGAAGAGAGTCATGCCTGTTATCACAGTTTAAGGCCCCCGAGTGATTGTTAAATATATATGAGGCTATTTCTGGATGGGAGCGTTGAGATCTGTAAGTCTGCACAATACTATAAACAGTGAAAGGTCACTGAACAATATGGTTTGTGTGAGGCTTTGTGTCTCATAAATTCAGATTCACTGGTGACTCGGGGCTGGATTTCTCTTCCTCTGCCTTGGATCATAAGGAAAACACAGCTGATGATGTGTAGTATCTTAGTCATGCGCTTGTGATAATTAAATCAGTCCTTTGCGGAGCTCAATGTAGCCTAAGAGGCATTACTGCAGTGAAGCTTAATAGTGAGATAATGTTAACCATTAGCCAAATAGTTTTTTTAAAGCTGCAATCTGTAATTTTTGCCTTTTTTATTTGAAACATAAATTTACAGGTTCCCTCATGTATTTATCATACTTGCACAATTGTGAATTAGGTAGGGTAAGGAGACAGTTTTGAACATTGATTTTTAATGTACTTGCTCAATAACAGATTTTAGATGAGTGTTATTATTAACCCAAAAAAGTTAAGGATTGCAGCATTAGGCAAACTTTTCTTTAGGGCTGCTGCAAAATTTAGAAAAAATGTAGATGCAATAACTTGCTAAATGATGTGATGTACGATATGTGATACGATAATGCTTGAATTTGGTCAAATAAAATATAATTAAGAACTGGGTACGATTTACATTTTTCATTGTTGATAATCTTTCATAGGCACTAACATTCACATGCCAATGTCTCTACTATGTGCATTAACCTAAAACTTTGACAATGCAAAACTTTTTTAGTTATTGAATTTGTATTAATAATTGTAAATTTGTATTAAAATTAGGGCTGTCACGATTATGAAATTTGGCTAAATAAGTAATTGCGATTATGGCGATTAATTGTCTATTTTAAGGCTTTGACAATATAACTATTAATGACAACTAATTTATTCAATGAAGAAAATATATACTTTAGAAATTTTTATTTTATTTAATCATTGTGATATTTCAATAATATTGATATATTGTGCAACCATCATTTGATTTAAAGGGATAGTTCACCTAAAAATTTAAATTCTGTCATCATTTACTCACCCTCTTGTCATTTCAAACCTGACTTTCTTTCTTCTGCAGAACACAAAAGAAGATGTTTTGAAGAATTTTGGTAACCGAACAACGGCGATACCCATTGACTTGGGTAGACTATACAATAGAAGTGAAAGGGTACCGCCGTTGTGCAGTTACCAACATTCTTCAAAATATCTTATTTTGTACTGCAAAAGAAAGAAAGTCATACAATGACAAGGGGGTGAGTAAATGAGGACAGAATTTTCATTTTTGGGTGAACTATCCTAAAACTGTCCCAAGAATTGGTACTATAGCTTTTCCCCAGTACTTCATCGTGTACAATGAATTTTGTTGTTGTTGTGAACTGATCGTTTGACGTTTAATTTGAAGGATTTGGATTTATATCGTTCTCCCTTTGAATGCCTAAATTCCCCGTGTGCAGCCTGTTGACACTGAAGTAGGTTAAGCATGCCACGGTTATCGCGCACTCACATGCTCCTCATAGATAGCAGTCGGTCACTTTGAAGTGTTTACTTTCCCCTGTAAAAACTCTGATGTGCTGTTTAGGCATGCCGAGCAAACATGGTCAACGCAGAAGCTCCGCCCACCACCAGGGTTCAGACGTCCCACCCACAGCTGGCCTGATACTTGATCATAGAGTCAGCTGCTGAGGGTATTCCTGTGTGTGTGTGTGTGAGTGTGTGAGTTTGTTTTTAATATCAGATGAACGGTTGAAGTGATAGACAGTCACATGTCACAGTGGCAGCCTGCCGTGGATCTCATAAGAATTTGTAAATATTTCTCAAGGTGGGTCATTCGAATGAATTTGTATTGAATTTTTAAAAAGTTCACAATTATTATTAAAAGCAATAATAAAGCCCCACCCCCCAAAATAGTTGCACGAATTGCCGTAGGGCAGTGTTGGACACGCACAGAATTGCGACTCGAGGAGCTTTGAGGTGTTCGGTTTGATGGGCGACTATGCAAATTATTTCCGTTTGTTGAGGAGCTCTGAATGTCAGGCCTGCTGTGGAGATCAAGGAGATATGAGAAACTGCCCTCCCCTCTTCTTTAAAAACACAACCTACGGCTGTCACAATAAACCGACGATAAATATCACGTGATTTATGCACAGCTTTTGAGTGAAGTACGGGGAAATGCTGCTGCATCCGAAAGCCAGAGGGCGCTCTCGTGTGGAAACTCCAAATACGCAATGCAGAAGAAAACCATGACATGTTCTAGAATCTAGGAAATGCCTATGGACATCTTTTTATCACTGTTACTCAAGCCTCATCAGGTATTTTTATGATAATAAAGTATATTTATAATGATCATGATTGACGGGTGTTGCTTTTTCAAATGCACATTATAAGCGACTCAAACTCACACTGCTTTTAGATCAGCAGCATTTCCTACTGATCCCAGAGCCGTGCTTCACGGACAAGCTACGCATTAAAAAAATATCGACACATTGCATATTGCAGCAAGCTCGATTACAAAAGGATTTAGTGGTATCGCGATAAATTATTGTGCTGCCCTAACACAACCCTTACTATAAGTACTATGATGTGCAATTTGTGCAGTGGATATGACTGATACATCATTTTGTGTGGCTTGCTAAGCAGATTTATGCTATTTTTTTCATGTAAACACAGGTGATGCAGTTAGGGATCCAAGTTCATAAATATCTGGGCTTGGACCAGTAAACAAAAACACCCTAGCAATGTCTTCATAACCTCACATAACACCATAGAAACACAATGTAAATGTCATACTAATTTTCTTCAATAAGAGCAGGAACTAAAGCGAATGTGAGCTTAGCGTGGTTCTGTCCGCTCGCTCGGTTATGTCATTCCGGCAGTGGTCTACAGTAGGAGTGGAGTCACCTGGCTCCGCTCCGCTGTCTCTCCTGCGAGAAGATGGACTTTATTTTTAGACTCCTAATCTGTTTCAAAACTTGTCCAATATTCACCAGCAGGCTCGAGCAGCTCCGCCGCTGTTGTCAGCTTTCTAACTGGTGAGCTATAAAAAGATGAGTAGAGGCTTGAATCAGCATTTTATATGCACAGAAAGACATCTGACGATGGGCTGTGGTCACACAATAGTACATACTCTCAGGGAAATATTTAATTTCTCTCTCATAGCTCAGGAGACTTAACGGAGTTCCCTTTCAATACGGTTCACTTCGCATTGCGTTTAGCAAAACGTTATGGGAAAACTCCTGTTTTATCTGATACTGAAGCCTATTGGTTAGCGTCTGTGAAAATATCAGACCAATGGCGTTTGGGCACGCCGTTCAGTACCATTTTCTCCTTCAGAGCGATTATCTCTCTGCTCCGAAGAAGAAGCCTTCCCTCTCCGTAGAAACGAGCCCTGCAGCGGAAACCACGCACCCGAGCGCTTCCCCTTGCGACCAATGCAAGAAGATGTCCGCTCGGTCAGAGCTACGCACGTCCCGGGCACAGAGAACACGGGGGATATGCTATCTCGCAGCGGCCCGCCGCCGGGGGAATGGAGACTCCATCCCTAGGGGGGTCAAGGAAATTTGGAGCATTTTCGGTCGGTCGGACATTGACCTGTTCGTATCAGAGGAGAATGCTCACTTGCCCGTTGCACTTCTCGAGGCAGAACGATGCCCTAGCCCAGAGCTAGCCGTCCCACTGCCTTTATGCTTTTCTCCCGTAGCCCTGCTGCCGCAGGTCATCAGCAGGATTCGGGAGGACAAATGAGCAGTACTATGTGCATCTTCTCGACGGGTGCCTCCCGAGAGGCGTTTTAACAACTATAACCGAGGCTAGAGCCCCTTCAACAAGGCACCTATACTCGCAAAAATGGGAACATAGACCCATTAAGCCTGAGCTCCCGCTGCCGGGTTTTTAGGGCCCTTACGAGTGCCCAATCCAGGTCTCACGCATTCTTCAAGTCTGTTGTAGCAAGGTGTGATGGGATATGATTCGCATTGCGTTTAGCAAAACGCTATGTGAACCGTATCGAAAGGGAACGATAAGGTTACTCACGTAACCCCGGTTCCAGGAGATAACGGGAATGAGTATTGCGTAGCAGGCCGTGCTACAGGGCCACGCAGCGAGTCTTTACATCGTACTTCAGTCGAATATGCTACTAAATGGCGTTCTGCCCGGACTTATATAGGCAAGCTGTGCTGCCCAAAATGGCGGGCCCAAACACTATTGATCTGTGATTTTCAGAGACATTAACCAATAGCCTTCAGTATCGGATAAAACAGGAGTTTTCC
The DNA here is from genome assembly GCF_024868665.1 of Triplophysa rosa. Classification (NCBI taxonomy): domain Eukaryota; kingdom Metazoa; phylum Chordata; class Actinopteri; order Cypriniformes; family Nemacheilidae; genus Triplophysa; species Triplophysa rosa. The sequence goes on from NC_079900.1 coordinate 19,161,420, forward strand.
CATAGCGTTTTGCTAAACGCAATGCTCCATCCTGTTATCTCAGGGAACCGGGGTTACGTGAGTAACCTTATCGTTCTTTTTAATGTTTTATTGGCAGCCCGTTTGTTTATTTAGTTATGTTAAATTTTGTCTCTTCCAGCTTAATATGCAAAATAACCTTACCTGGCTTGGCTGTTTTTGTGGATTAACGTTGTTATATTTTCTGATATCGTTGGAAACTCTATGGGACCCATATTGGTTATTTTGGGAAAGTATTTTGTACTGCAACCTAGAGGCATAAGGATAAAGTTGCATCCAGATTGGACAGCTTTTATGATGACCATTTTTGTCTTTAGATGTCTTTGGTCCGTGTTGTATTCATATTTAACCCCTTAACATGCACAGGGCCCATGGGCACATCGATAATGCTTTTTGCATTGTGCCTGATAAAACACTCAACATTTGTTCTGAACAACAACATTTGTTCTGTTTTTGTAATCAATAAAATGCTCAAAAATAAGAGCTCTTATTTAAGGGGTTAACCGCACCAGAGTTTGCTGGACCCACCTTTTCAGCAGTCTCCTTACTTTTCTGTGGTGCACACCAAAGTCCTTTTTGTCCTTTATTAGATATTAATAGGATCTCACGTGTAATATATCTTCCTCACAGACGGACATTCTTTGTTTTTATGAGTAAACATCTGACTGGATTTTGATCTATTGATTTGCAGAGCTTCTGCGTAGTTACATAGTTACAGAAGTTTAAAGTCCAGCTCTCAGTCTTTCCATGTTTGGGTGTACTGGGGGAATTTCTTTCAGCCTGACTTGTTGAAACTGGACAGATCCTCTCGACACACTGCTGGTAGTGTGTAAGAGGAAAGGAGGAGTCAGCTTGGCATGGGAGCAAACACTGCTGGCTGTTTTGTGCTGTGTTGTGCAACTGTGGGGTGAAAAAAGACGTTACATTATAAATACAGAGTGCAGAGCGGCCACTCGTGTGCACAGGAGCTGCGGGTGCAAGAAATTGAGCGGGAATGGGATGTGAGACAGTAAGAGAGGGAGGGCCAGAATGTGCTGTGTGTAAGAAGGATGTGTCCAGTGTTTCAAACACATAAATAAATGAGCTCATCCATCAGAGTGTTTTCTTGCCCCTGCTCATTAAACCTCTTCCTTCTCTGCCCCAGGGCTCTTTTACCAAACCCAGTTAACCCACATATACAAAGACATGCAGTGTCCATACTGCTGCAGTTCTCTTAGCATGCATCTGTTGTTTCTGTAGACGTCTTAAAGTGTTATTGTTGAAGAGTCATGTGACGACAACAAAATAAACATAATCGCTAAATTCAAATACGGCGTGATGAAATATCAAGCAACAACTATTACAAAACACTTAAGACATTTTTGGCATGTTGTCATATTTGATTTTAGCACTTGTATGTATTTTGGTTTTAATTGTATTAAATAAGCTCAAAACATGAATCTTTTTTTTTCTCACAAAAGTTTCACTTCAAAGACATTTATAAACCTAGTGGAGTTTGGATCACTTTAATGATGTATGTGCTTTTTGAAGCTTCAAGGGCAACCTTGTACGTCCAGATTCGTGGAAATTTTAGGAAATGGAAAAAAACACTGTAGTTTTTAAATGGTTACATACTTTGTTGTGTTGTCACAGTTGACAAGCACTTTTTAATCATTTTTTATGGTTAGAGTTTTGCAAAACCCGATGACAAAAGGGTGACTGACTAATAACAATGAAAAGAACAAAATATGGAGATACAAGGTTTTAGAAGGACAGCCAGGGTATAAAATGATTCATTTGTGTTCAACTGAAGAAATCATATACAATCATATACATATACATTTGGAACTTGGATGGAAAAATAATTTTCATATTTGGGTGAACTACTCCTTCAAGTAGTAACAAAAATAGAAATGTTCAAGGGACTGTTCACCCAAAAATAAACATTCCATCTTCATTTACTCATCTTCAAGTTGGCCCAAATCTGTATACATTTCTTTGTTGTGATGAACACGGAGAAAGATATTTGAAAGAATGCTGGTAACCAAACAGTTCTTGCCCACCATTGACTTCCATAGTAGGAAAAATGACAATGGTAGTCAAAAGTGCCCCAGAACTGTTTGCTTTCCTACATTCTTGAAAATATCTTCTTTTGGGTTCAACAGAACAAAGAAATTTATAAAGCTTAGGTTATCAAGCTTGGGTTAGTTCACCCAACCTGAAATAGTGGCAGATAATTTTTTCCACGGAAGTCTGAAAGATTCCTGTTAGCATTACATGCTAGCTCTTTCCCACAGAATGTTCTACCAGCAGAAGTAAACTAGCCTATTCCTACCACCCAAACTCCCACCCCTTGCTCTAATCAGCTAGATTTCTCCAAGAACAATCGTATCTGGTTGCCAGGGTGTTCTATATTAGGCTCAAATGGTGGAAAATCTCAAAAAGGAAGTTTCCATTAGGCCTGCTGGTGGCGAGGGTCTTGAGATGTGGAAACAGACGGCCTGCTGAAATATGCACAATGTGCAGTTCAACAGCTCCCCACCCCTACACACACACACACACACACAATGTACGCACATACCACTATTAGCTTCAGAGCCTCACCCTCCCTAACAGTGGTCTTATCTGTTACTACACGACCTGTCACGCATGACTACCCCTCATTCAGCAAGTTATTGTATTCAATTATACTGTGACTAGATCATTAGACTAGATCACTAGAGCACAAAGCCCGTATATAAAAGAAGCTGTGTCTTATTAACAAAAAACTCAACAGCTGGAACGTTTTGCATGGTAACCTACATCTGAAATGAGCATTTTAATAAGATAGACAGACACTGCGTGTGAAGGCATAAGTCTGGCCAAGAACTGAATAAAGTGCTCCCGTCAGAGTTAGAAAAATGTCTCCGCTGTTGTTTTCAAAGGGATCATGTCGCGAGACAGGAAGTTTCAGCTTGTGGCCAGGAAGCTCATCGCAAACAATGGATTACTGAGATGAAACTAATATTCTTTTCTTGATCTAACTACCTATGTAAGCTATACATAAAAAGATTGAATTTGAAAGAAAAACGCGATGCTACGTGGTGCATGCAATAAGACCGAAATAGGCTGTTTTACCCAAGCAGGTGAAATACGAGTTTTCTCTGTAGACTATAGTGTTCGCTTAACAACCCTCCTAAAATATGTTTGACATCTCAACATTGTAAAAGTCTCCTCTTTATTTGTAACTTTGATACAAGTGACCTTTTTGAAGCTTTTAAGTGGGGCAATTTCCTTTTATGTGTGGAAGCATAAATCTGAACGAAAACCTTCAAAGAAGTCTTATATGCTTTGGATGACTGCCATGTGTAGAATTCAATCCGTGGAATCCCTCCGCAAGGATATCGCTCTCATTCAAGGCTATACTTCTCATGACCTGTCAAACTATCTGCACAGACTTTACAGGATATAAAATTCTTCCTTAAATCTCATAATTAATCAAGGCATGATGAAACAATATTTCGCCTGCTATGATGTGGGTGGCATAGTGTAATGGTTTAAGATCTCACCATACAAAATGTTTAAGCTCATAAAGGATCTGAATTATGCAGAAAATGTCGGAAAAAGGGTACAAAAGCTGTTATTGGGGACGATACTTTTTAAAAAGGTCCTAATATTGACCATTGAGGTATACTGTATATTAATTCGGGACCAATATGTACCTTTGAGGTACTAATACTGTACTCTTTGGGTGTAAAAGTGTACTTTTGAAAAGTTACCACCCCAGGGATAGTTTAACCGAATCTTGGTTATAATCACACAAACTATTACATGGCTTTACATGGCAAGATTTGGCATACATTCTATGGGGTCATATTATGAGTACTTTTACAGTATGCTACCGATTTATTTTACTTAGGGTCCTATGAAATGTGATTATTTTTACTTTTCTTCTTTGTGTGTTCTTTTTTTACTACACAACGGTAATATGTCTGCCCAGTATTGTAATATTCTGTTAAATACTGTAATTTTTTTTAGAATTTACTGTAATGAACTGTAGTAAAATTTCTAGATAACAGTGTTTTAAACCTTACTCTAGTAAATAATAAATAATACTAGAATATTTACTACAGTTTATCAGTTTACTATAGTTCATACTACAAAATAGTATAGACGGTTTCAAAGCAACAACATAAACGAACGTAACCGCGCATGCGCACGTTCGTGGACTGCCCTTAAAGGGATACTTCACCCAAAAAGGAAAATTCTGTCGTCATTTACTCACTTTCGAGTTGTTCCAAATCTGTATACATTTATTTGTTCTGATGGGGGGCAAAATCTGTTTGGTATAAGCATTCTTCCAAATATCTTTGACGGTGTTCATCAGAACAAAGAAATTGATACAGATGATGACAGAATTTTCATTTTTGGGTGAAGTATCCCTTTAACTTACAGTACACATTCACAAACAATAGAGTGCCTGTCGATTATTTCTGATAACAATCACAAGAAACCGAGAAGAACCGTTACTTGGCTAAACTTGCCTCTCCAATATTTAGAATTTAGTGCAATATCAAACTCAACCGCTAGATGTCAATGCCCCATACGTTTTTTTTAAACGCGTCAAAACTACAGGACCCATTCACAAATGTTTTATTTAATAAAATTAACATGCATCAAAATTCAACAAATCGTTTATTTGCTACAATTATTATACAATAAAATAATAATATAAATCAATATTAACATAACATATGAATCAAATACAAATAGTAATATTATTAGACACTAGCCAGACCGGAAATTAACGGCAGTCCAGGCGCGCGCGTCCGATGAAACCGTCTAATGCAGTGTAACATCAGCTTTCTTTAAACTAACCTAAGGCATCTGAAACATAAACCAAGTTGCTGGGAGAGGCACATGCTACATATTAGCTTCTCAGAGACCACTGCTGCAGGGGTTGGAGTCAAATGACAGCGCTGTAGAAGATAATTATCACAATCCCACAATGCAATGTGCAGACCTGGGGCCGACCATGCATTCTGTAAGCATCCCACGGGAGCGCTGTCGTTTGATTTAGTGGGGAGATGAATGTGAATACTGATATAGACATTAAACAGTCATGACGGTCTGCTTCCACTCCAGGACTGACAAAAAGCTTTCATGTGTCTTCCTCTCGGGCGTTTGCGTCTGTCTGCGTCAAACGTAATCATTCGAATTCAGAATCAGGCATTGTGGTTCACAAACTAATATGTCAGCGTTCGCTTGCTGTAATGGTTCTGTTAGGATATTAAACCTTGCATGCAGTTCCCCTCTGAGGTCTGTGGTGGAACACCATTGGCACGACCCAACCGTGGTCTCCTCAAAACTGGGGCTCACAGTCATCACCGCAACGCGCTAAGATGCCGGTGATGATATCAAACCACATTCCTCTTCAGCAGACAGATGCTTTCTCACGGATGCTTCTGGGGTGCTTTTTTGCCTGGGGGTCTGTTGATGAGCAACAAGTTTTATGAGTTTAAACTTTGACTCGGGTTGCACTGGATATTCGGTTAGATTCAGGATTTATGAACTTCTGTGAGGCTGCGCGTTTCTCTGATTTATATGTTTCGCGATGACTTCCATCATCACCGTCGTTGTGAGCTTAAAGAGAAGCGTGTTGTGTTAAATCTGGGTTTTGTTATGTGTAACCGAGAACAGATTTAGGTGCCTTCCCACGGGGTGAATATATAGCCCAAACTGACTACTGCTGCTACCAGATCACTCTATAAATATACTAAATGACTTTCTGAATGAAAAACGGGTTGCTGAAGAATATTATGTGATATAACCTAACTGACTCTTAACGGCAGTTTTACCCAGTCGGTATCTAAATTAACATCTGACTTGTGTATTTTTGCAAACATGGGGATTAAATTATATAGGTTATAGTAATGGTAATACAATTTGGAAACCATAGTCACACCCTTTGTCTTTTAAATAAAGGCTGTTATATCTCACAATTGAAGTCATGCTGCACTGCAAATGGTTCCTTCTTCACAGAAGTTTCGTAGGCCGTGGTAGATGTGTAATTGAGATTAACACAAACTGAAAGTTGTAAATGAAGAACTAAAGTCAATCTGGTTTGTGTCTCTGCTGCACGCACACTGCAGTGCGTAACACCGGCTGTGTAAAGCATGATGGGATGCTATGATACATGGTGGGAAGACGCGGTGGCCTCTCTGTAAATTCCTGCTCTACCACAAAGCTGCTCTTTAAATGATAGGCTGGTATAAGTCAGTGGCGTTTAAGCTTGATTCACAATAAACTTTCCCACCCCCACAATAGAAATATTTATTAGTCAGTTCAAGTGGATCCGAGTGTGTTGAGTGAGTGTAAACAGATGGGAAAACTGTTCTTTATTTACATTTTGTGGTTTCGTCTTTAGCAGCAGGAGGGTTTACTGGATGCCTCGAACATATTGTGCTTGGTTATTGCATGCTGCCATCTTGTGGCATAGCAAGCACTGTTTGTTAGACATGGGGGAGTATGGTAAGCATGCATAATACTGTACAGTATTTAGTATGTATACTAATGTGCACAGTATGCACATTTTTTAAGATGCATGTTATACCCAGATGACCTATTTAATGCTAGAATTAACTGGTACACTTGCCAGTAAAACTACATTGTTTTGAAAACTGCATCCCACAACGCATTGTTTCTAATGCAGTGACTTTCTAATAATGGCAAATGATCTAAAAGCAGTATCAACTTTGATTTTCTTTAGATTTCCAAAGGTTTGAGGAACAATGAAATGTTTAACATTGCATACTACATACTGTTTCAAATAGTATTTAAAGGTCCAATGTATGACATTTAGCGGCATCTAGCGGCGAGGTTGCGTATTGCATCCAATGGCTGACTCCACCCCTCCCTTTCCAAGCACTAGGGTGGCTGATACAGAACTAAGATGGCGTCACGTTTTTGCTTCTTGTTCGAAGGAGATAACATATTTACGAAACGCTGTGTAGAGCAGTTTGTCCGTTTAGGGCTACTGTAGAAGCAACATGGTGAATTCCATGTAAGGGGACCCGCGGTGTATGTAAATAGACATAGCTCATTGTAAGAGAATAAAAACATAACGCTTCATGATGTAAGATCTTTATACACCTCTGAGGACATAATGGTGTATATTATATTGCATTTCTGTCAACAGATACAACAGATACAAATGTAGACAGGAGTTTAACAATCCATAATGTTGTCTTAGGCCATGGTTTGGTTTGTTTGTATTTGGTTTTCAGACTTAAACTCATATGTTTTAAACACTGTTGTTGTGAATTCTGCCTGATATCAATATGTCACCAATGCCGTGTTATCCAGCTGGTTGATATAATAATGTTTTTTGTAGGGTTTCGCATGAATGATTTGTGATCGTCTTGGAAGCATCAGTTAGAATGGGTTGAAAATCCACAAATCAATTATTTCCAAAAATGTTCATGGACCATATGCTGTTGTTTTTCAGCAAAAGTGCGCTCATGGATTTATAGCTGTCGTGCACTTACATTTATAGCTATTGGAAATTAAATAACAAACCCCAGCGAGTATTACATTCCATACGCAGTTCTGCTTACCGTTGATTTTACAGTGAGATACTGAATTTACTCTCTCTCTCTCTCTCTTTCTCTCTCTCTCTCTCTCTTTCTCTCTCTCTCTCTCTCTCTCTCTCTCTCTCTCTCTCTCTCTCTCTCTCTCTGTGGTGTAGCTGGCAGGTCTAAGGAGAGGCAGGCAGCATGGCTGAACCCAGACGAGACAGCACCAGCAGCCTGCAACGCAAGAAGCCGCCATGGCTCAGACTGGACATTCCCACTGCTCAGGTGTCCATGGATGAAGCGCCTACTTTTGTCCAGGTACCAGTCCGTTATTTACCTGATCTTCTTTATATCTGTCTTTATACTGTTCATCTAAAGCTCTGGCGTGTCTCTTGTGTTGCAGCCGGAGAAGAGGCAAGGCTTCCATCGAAGCGCCAGCATGCCGGTGGAAACGTCCCATCTCCCCTCACCTCCACGTGACCTCTTTGACGCCCGGCGTCCCGCTTTCCAACGTCAGTCTTCAATCACTCAAACCATCAAGAGGTAGGAGAGATAGTGCATGGGGTTGTTATATTGGTAAATCTACTCTTGTGAATCATTAGAGGATAGATTTTATGTCTGTACTAAAAGGTTCTGCGCCAAACCTAGTGACGTGTTCAGATTGTGAGGTGTCAGCATTTTAAGGCATCATAAATGCATTTCAGATAGCACTTTTATGATGTCTTCTTGGAATATAATTTTTGGTCAATATTAAGGCAGCACGGCATGCGTTCTTTGCAAAAATGACAATCCCACAATGGACTGTCCCACTGGCAAACTCGGTAAGGAAAAAAACGTCCAAGATGGTGGACAAAGCGAGAGAACTCTCTAAATCGAATGAATTCTGAACCTATATGCGTGCTGCTTATTTTGATGCTTATTTTAATTCTTACTAACATTGTTAGTCAAGTTACTGTTTTTATGATGCATTGGTGATCCCCATGTCGCCTGTTCCCAATAAAACACTTTTATGGGTTCGATTCACTTACAATGCCACCTTAGAAGGCAGCTGTCTGCGTAGGAAAACCGACAGCGGAGCAGTTCACTAGGTTTTATAACAGAGCCAATGTCTACATCCGCATCCATTTACGTTGCCATTTTTATATTTTTCAGTGAAGTTGAACAATAGCCATATAAAATGCGCATGCATGCAGTTTGTGTCCGTGTGTGTGATGCAAGTTCAGTTGTATTAGAGAGCACGATAGCATCTTTTCAGTTGCGAGCCGCTATATGGGGCCGTGTCCACCGAGGTGCTTTTACGCGCCTGGAAACGGCGGGAGCTCGGCTGAAAAACGTGGGAAAAACCCAGAGCGCCGACACTGAGCGCGTAAAAAAACACCAGCTTCTCGAGTTTTCAAAAACACGGCATTTCCAGTGCTGGACACAGCCCCTATATATGATTTGTTTGCTGAGATTGAGAGTTTTGGCCTGAGATGTAATAGCAATGTGCATGTGATTCTTGTGCCGTAGGGTTTGAAATGCCTCATTCCAATGGCTCCATTCTTCATAATAAACCAAATCTGAAAAGAATCAGTGGCTGTCTGCCTGTTCACATGGTGTCTGTGTGGACAACTTTGCTTTGCATGTGTGTGTGACTAGCACGGGTCTCAAGCATTTATTCGCTCCAATGCTCATTAAAAACTTATTAGGGGACTCATAACCCTTGCTAATCTTGCTTTCTGGCTCTGTTGATCTCCAGCTGTTATTACCCTCCTTCACGCTTATCTTCTTCTCTTGTTCTCACTTTTTCTTGCCTCGTCCTGCTCCTCCTCCTATCGGCCCCGCCCACAGCAGCAGGAGGGTGCACTTTGAGAGGATTAACACTGTGCCCATTAAGGGTCACCGGGCAGGGCGCCACAGTTTCAGAAGGCATCAGTCTCTCTCCAGAACCCTTCTCAGGTACAGAAGATTGCGGGAGGCCGCGCGAGGGCGCTCTCGCATGCGGGACACAATATATGATGGAATATAACATACATGACATACCATCTCTGACTCTTGATTATTATTAATTTAGATTAATTCCATAATTTAGAAGACACTTTAACATGCTCTGTTGATTTATTGTATGGAGTGGCCATCTACCTGAACTCGGCAGGGTTCATGCATACATTTATTTGATCATTGTAGTCTTATCGTTAAAGGGATAGTTCACCTAAAAATTTAAATTCTATCATCATTTATTTATCCTCAAGTTGTTCCAAACCTGTATGCATTTCTTTGGTCTGCTAAACACAACGGAAGATATACAAACAGATCTCATCCCCCATTGACTCCCAGTATTTATTTTCCCTACTATGGCAGTGAATGGGAGATGAGATCTGTTCGGTTACTGACATTCTTCCAGATATCTTCCGTTGTGTTTAGCAGACCAAAGAAATGTATACAGGTTTGGAACAACTTGAGGTTGAGTAAATTATGACAGAATTTTCATTTTGGGGTGAACCGTCCCTTTAATGTCACTAGTTTTACACATACATACAGTACACTTTTATGTTTGAGTCATAAACTGAGTGAAAGTTGACAGATCAGTCACAAGGTCATGTTTACAGGCCAGGCACAGATTCAGTGCTCATACAGACGTCTGCTCTGAAACAATCTGAGTCATTCAGTGTGAGGTTATAACCTACATGTTTCCAGACACCGGCTCAAATCTCAATCCACCACACTACAGTTGACACAAATGAAGTAACGGCATACACCCGCCTCAATAGGTGATACAGTAGGCTGGAATATATGCCATCTTTCAAAGTCATTAAATGTTTTTCATTTGCGGCTTCTTCACATTCTTCACATTGTCAGCAGCATAATGCCTTACTTAATTTCAATATTCAGTCTTTTGTTAAAAGCAAATGAGGATTCTTATAATGACTGTCGTGCTTTCACTCATTCTGACAGTTTGATGAAAAAATGTATACGGCTCATTGTTGTCGTATTTCTATACGGAGTTAAGCTTGTTATCAGAGAAACATTCCAGGCCTGTCCATTAAACCCACATTCTTGAAATTGCTTTATGAGCCCACGGCACATTCATCTTTCTTCTGTTACACTGTTTGACACCGTGCCCAGACTGGCAGACTTTATTTGTTTTCCTCTACATGCAAGATGCAATACGAGTTGTGTTTGTTGGCAGGACAGCACAACACCAGAGTGAGAGAGACAGAGAGAGAGAGAGAGGGAGATTAGATTTGTCTCAGTGTAAAGTTGATCCAGGTGTTGCATTGAATTTTGTGTTATTTGTAGTCCCGTACGATACCGATGTATTCATGTTTACTGTATACAGTAACAACCAAAAGTGATGTCTGGGGGAATATTTGTACAATATTTGCTTTTAATGCCCCATGACGTTTGACGTTAAAGCATCAAAATATGAATGTGTATTGAATAAAACACTCAACTTTAAGGCTCGGTTTTACAGCCAAGGCTTGGTTTAAGCCAGAACTATGCCTTGGTTAAAGCAGTTATTTCAGTCGCTTTTATAAAAATGCCTTAGAAAACCATTGCTGTTGTGCGTCTTGACACAAAACAATGACACTGATATATTTCAAGAAATGTCAGGGCAAGTTATTTTCAATTAAGACAGCTCAAACATTCATTTTAGTCTGGGACTAGCCTTAAGCCTTGTCTGTGAAACCGGGCATACAAGTATACTTCAAATTAATTGGGGAAGAGATAGATTACATCAAATCAGGGAACATTGGTTTTATTCTAGTTTACAAAATGCACAGAAAGACAATTAGCTTACAGGAAATAAAGCAAACGTTGATTACAGTTGCATTTTGTGTTGATCAGTACTGTAAGTGTTGTGTTGACTCATTAAAACCCAGAACTATGTTTTTATAAGCTGTCAACCCCACAAAAGTGGAGCGCAACGTGTAATATTGTCATTTTTTTAACTAAAACAATGGTGGGGACAAGCTGTTAGCTGTATTAGCTAATGTTAGCACTCACAAACATAACGTTACTGCATAGCTTTCTGCTCCATTTTCCTGCTGACGCTTCACGTCTTATTGCCTGTATCCACTTTTCTGTCCTTAAAGTCTGACTTTTACGGTTCGTAGCTTATAAAAACCTATTTCTGGGTTTTCAGCTTGTTTACTGTACACCTTGTCACACAGCAGCTTTTAGACATTGTTCTGTTTTTTTTGGTTATAAGTCAGAAATGACAAGAAAGCCGCTTCCCTCAATAGAAATTGAATGGAGAGGGCGTGGCCTAAATGCGCTCCGTCTCTATACTGTACTATATATCATACCCATTCAGCCCCTGTGGAGCTTGTTGTCACATGTATTGTTGTAAATACACAACTAAGTATTTTTTTTACTTCGAGCTAGCATGTTTTTTTACTGGAACATGAATCATAAGTTACAAACTTGTTTCATTTTTCATTTCTTTTATATCAGGCTGATGTTTGCTTGGTTTATAATGTCACAGCCAAACAGCTGTGCAGAAGCTTCACATATCAGTCCAAATGCGTGTGCGTGTGTGCACGCATTTGGTTTCATTTTCTGTGTATGTGTGTGGGAGAGGACTTTAGCCAATGCCGGTACCTTTACTCTCAAGCATGTCGGGGCATGTCCCTACTCTATTTCCTCTGAAGTTTGTCACAGTTACTCACCACACTTTCCTACATCTCAATTGCACACAATGGGAGCAGAGAGTGTTATCAACATCTGTAAACTATTATTGTATCAGTTACTGTGTGAAATCATGTCAGCAGGGATGAAAGCGATGCGTGATCTCTGACTCTCGATCGTTCTCAGGGGTACGGCGGACTGGTTCGGAGTCAGTAAGGACGGCGACGCCACGCAGAAATGGCAGAGGAAGAGCCTGCGCCACTGCAGCCTGCGATACGGCAAACTGAAACCTCAGGTCATCCGTGAGATGGAGCTGCCCAGCCAGGACAACATATCACTGACTAGCACGGAGACCCCTCCGCCTCTATACGTACCCTCATCTCAGCATGGCATGCAGAAGGTACAGCGTTGGGTCTGTCTTCACCTGTTTTCAGTCAATCAAAAGTTCTTATTTCTGACCAGTCATACTGTTTTTTTTCTTCTTCAGATTGTGGACCCGCTGGCACGTGGTCGAGCGTTTCGCATGTTTGAAGAAGTAGATGGCTATAGCGTGCCCCAAACTCCCATCACCCCCGGCGGTGCCTCCCTCTGCTCCTTCAACAGCTCACGCTCGGGCCTGAACCGCATCCCGCGCAGACGCAAGCGCGAGTCTGTGGCCAAGATGAGCTTCAGAGCAGCAGCGGCTCTGGTGAAGGTGAGCTCGAGGTGACACGTGATCTGGTAGATGCTAATATATGGACATCACATCTGGTTCATGATCAGGTTGAGTTAGATGATGTATACACAAAACAGCAGATATCAGATCAGAATTTCTTACTTATAAGCAAACAAAACGTAAAGGTTTATTGTTATGTTTAGGGTCGATCGCTGCGAGAAGGCACACTAAGGCGAACTAACAGACGCAGCTTCACGCCCGCTAGCTTCATCGAGGAAGATGTTGTGGACTTTCCTGATGAACTGGATACATCTTTCTTCGCTAGGGTAAGAAAACAGCACTTAATATAAGTATATCACACATACAGAACGTTTTCTCAAGTTTGTTTCTGTGTGGCTTTAGGACGCCCTTATGCAGGAAGAGATGTCCACCTTCCACGATGAGGTGTTTGAGTCTCCATCAGATTCCACGATGAAGGACGTGGACAGCAAACAGCTGGACGAGTCTGAGCTGACGGGCAGCGCGCTGGACAAGAACGAGTTAGAGAAGAGTCATTTAATGCTGTAAGTTTCAACATTTATATGAAGCTATATTACCTTCTGATGACCTCACAACTTTAAAGTTGAAACAGTTTTGAACTGACTAATAATGCTGGTCACCCGACCTGATGCTGATCATCATATGACACTTGTTCTGTTGATGGGTGACACTTTTCTATTATTTTTTATTGTAGAACTACACGCTTTTTATTTACAAATACCATCATGGGTGAAGTAATATGAATGTTATGCTACTGTTCAAAACTTTTATTAGAGTAATAGTCACTTCTGAAAACTATGAAATAACACAAATACAACTAACTACAAAATCATGTTGACTAAAAGCATCCAAAATAAATGATGTAAATATAAAACTATGTTATATTCTAGCATAATAAAAGTACTCTTTGCATTTTATCAGACAGCTTCTTTAGATTTTATCCTGGTACTTTTAGTAAACCGAATTTCCATCCATTATAAACTCATATAATCTAATAGAAAAAATAGATTTGCCAATAAAAAAATTACTATGTTGGCACAATTACATTTTTATCTATAAGTAAGTAAATTTTATCTAAAAGTAATTTCACACGTTAAGATTAAAAGATTTTTAAAGCAGGAAAAACATTTCAGTCAAGTGTTTTAAAACATTTGAGCGGTAGTTTACATATTTTTATTTATTTATATAGTTTTTCAATAATATCCTGCTGGTACATTGAAGTTTGTGATAGTAATGGCACTGAATGATCTTAGTCAAGTTTTTATTAAAACTCTATTCTTATAAGAATTTCTTATTGCTCTTGTCTTTGACTTTTTTTCTTTGTTTTTGTTATTCTGGAACACTTATCATGCAGTTACAGTAAAATCGTATACTTTGATTAGATGTAAGAGCGACCCAGTCGATAATTCCGTCTCTCTGACAAAGGCCTCTTGAACGCGGCTGGCGAAAGGTGAAAGAGGGAACACCTGCTCCACCTAAAGTCCGACTGAAGCAGGAGGTGGTGAGCGTGGACGGTCAGCGGAGGGGTCAGCGCATAGCCGTGCCAGTCAAGAAGCTCTTCGCAAGAGAAAAGCGACCGTACGGATTGGGAATGGTGGGAAAGCTGACCAATCGTACGTACCGCAAGCGGATCGACAGCTACGTGAAACAGCAGATAGAGGACATGGATGACCACAGGTATGACAACTCGACTAAATGACCTAACTTCAGTCACCGTCTAAAAGCTGATAATGATGATGTGATGTTTTTGGTGTTGTTTCTCAGGCCTTTTTTCACATATTGGATAACGGTCGTTCACATATTGATCACCATTTTGGCGGTGTGTATTTACGGCATCGCACCCGTGGGCTTCTCCCAGCATGAGACTGTTGATTCTGTGAGTGCTGTTGTACTTTTAGTGTTCCCACGTTCTATTCCTGTTTGGATCCATCTGGTGTTTGTCAACACATTTGATCACCATTTCTTTCTTTCAAGGTTCTGAGGAATAAAGGCGTTTATGAAAATGTCAAATTTGTGCAGCAAGAGAACTTTTGGATTGGACCAAGTTCGGTAAGTTTTTGTATCTTTGTGGTCCATTTGAAATACACTGCTTCTGCCTCATCCACTATAAAACTATTGCACGCATTTAAAATCAATGAAACTCATAATACACGAAAAGTAAGACGTGGAAGAGCGACAGTAAATGTGCGTGTAATAGAAAGTGAAGAGCAAAGACCTGCCTAAATCTTACAGCACCCATACATTTATAATATTATGTCTAGAAATCTGACATCTAGAAAGAAATACGTCATCTATTTCAATTCAACACTTTCTTGTTTAATTAAATCTATTTACTCTGACTGCACGTCAATGCATATATTCATATTTATTCGTTAGACATATAGTCTATTTGTAAAACCCATGCACACATATGATGTAGCCTAGAAACCCTGTTTTAGAAACAAGGGTCTCTGTATAAGGACTTGATCTTTTGCAACTTTATACTCATTCTCAAAGCTACTTTATGCATTGATTTGTCAATTGTGTGTTTAACTGATAAGTAGTTATGAATGGCAGTTTTCTGCGAGTATATTTTGCTGTAAATCTGTTGTATGATAAATGTAATAAAATAATTGACCCGTATCGGGATACGTATCGCACCCTGGCCTTGTATCGGGATGCGTATCGTATCATAAAGTTGTTGGCGATACACAGCCCTAGCATTATACTATACACATTGTATCTGAGTATTTGCAATCCCCTGGGATCGAACCCATGACCGCCATGCTCTAACCACTGAGCTACAGAACACAAAAGAAGATATTTTGAGAAATGTCTCAAATGTGGTTTTGTGCCAATATAATGGAAGTAATTGAATGCCAGTGTTGTTTGGTAGTTGCATACCTGCAACCTGGAATGAGATGAGGATGAATAAATGATAAATGATGTTCATTTTTGGGTGAACTTTCCCTTTAAATATACCTTTTTCTGATGTTCTGGGACAACTCAATAACACAAAAATGAAAGTAAACCGAGACGCCATTACAAACTTAATTTTACCAGCACCGTTATGCCATATTTTGAGTTGTGCATAAAATAACACGCTCATTATTTTCCTCTTTTCACCAGGAGGCGCTAATTCACCTAGGAGCCAAATTCTCACCTTGTATGCGGAGGGACATTCAGGTACACGATCTGATGAAGAAAAAACAAGACGTGGAGCGAAATTCAGCTTGCTGTGTGCGGAACGATCGCTCGGGCTGTCTGCAGACCTCAGAGGAGGAGTGCTCTGTGAGTACAGAGGCCCCAAACTATTTTTATGGGGGGGTTTTGTATATTATTTGTTTAACCAAACTATGTAGATGGCAGACCATTACCTGTATCCCTCACTCTCTCTATCTTTCTCTTTTAGAGCACTCTCGCTGTGTGGGTGAAGTGGCCCCAACATCCCAGCGCCCCCCAACTAGAGGGAAAGACACGGCAATACGGCTCTGTGTGTCATCAGGACCCCAGGTGAGGAAACATTAAACATCCCTCATATTCACAAAATTTAACGCGTAAGCATTTTTAACACATACTTTCTGTGTTTTTGGCAGGACATGTATAGAGCCGGCATCGGTCTCACCTCACGAGTGGCCTGATGACATAACCAAATGGCCAGTAAGTGTGCCATCAAAAGAAGCGGGCCAAAACAGTGCCATGTCGTTTTTAGAAATGAACCATAGTAATTCCATGATATTTCATGTTTCATTCAGTACTATAGTATATGTAAAAAGAAATCTGTGTTCAAATCACATGTTATTAACATAGATTCATATTACAGATCTGCACCAAATATAATACAGGAAACCACACTAATCTGCCTCACATTGACTGTACTATCACCGGCCGACCCTGCTGCATCGGTACTAAAGGAAGGTGAGGGCTACTGCAAATAACATGAATTTACATTCATTCCTTTACAGTTTCAAAGGGTTTCTGATTGTCTTATGTGCTGTTGTGCAGGTGTGAGATCACCTCGAGGGAGTATTGTGACTTCATGACGGGATACTTCCATGAGGAGGCAACACTATGCTCTCAAGTAAGCAGTAGAGCAATTGATAGATTATACTATCTTGGATCTATTGATCCAAATGATACCATTGTTTCGATACACGATAACAACATAAATACACACCATAAGGGGTTATCTGCTATCCGTCGTAACACAATACAAAAATACAACTTTCCCTACGTGATGTAAAATAACGTGAGAGTCAGTCCTCACCGAAATGTGGGGATGAAAATGTGTGTGTCAGCTAAATTAAACACCCAGAGAGCCGTCACTCACCTGCAGTTGCCCATCCCGGCGCAGTACCATCTGAAGATTACGGTTCTCGGTCCAGCCCAAGCTTGGTGATACTTTAGTTCAAGTTTTTTATTATAATCCGCAGCGGTAATAGTAATCTCAAAGGGAAAAAAAGGTTGTTGGCAAGGAGGAAACATAAGGGAGTTAGGCACTGGAGAGACGTGTGGCACGCTCTGCCATTTTTCCCTTCCAGCCCCGCCTACTTAGCGGCTTTATGCGTCCCAGGTGAGTGACGTCATCTAGGCTCTTTCTTAAACATGTCAGTCAGCACTATCCCTACTACATACCTAACACCATAGTGTCGTTCCATGTTGTCCATATGCCAAATGATAGATCTAATAGATCTTTGCAGACTCGGCCATGTGATAGATCTAACTATCCTGCAGACTTAGACATCTAGTATCAGAGATGAATGGGAATAACATTTACGTTTACATTTAGTAATTTAGCAGACGCTTTCGTCCAAAGCAATTTACAAATGAGGTAAACAATAGAAGCAACCGGAACAACATAAGGACAACAAAAAGTGCAGTAAAAACTGGTCTCATATAGCCTACCACAGTATACAAAGCAAAGGATTTTTTTTTAAGGATAGAACGAGTAGAAAGGAAATAGAAGTCAGAAATAATCGGTCAGGCGTTGACAGACGAGATGTGTTTTCAGCCCATTCTTAAAGATGGCTACAGAATCTGCTGATCTTGTAGCAGCGGGCAGATCATTCCACAAATGTGGAACAGATCCATAGAAGGTACGTGAAAGTGATTTTTTCCCTTTTTGGGATGGCACTACAAGACGTCGTTCGTTTGCAGAGCGTAGAGATCTGGCGGGTACATAAGTCTGCATTAATGAGTGAAGATATGGGGGTGCTGAACCAGTGGTGGTCTTGTAGGCCAGGAGCAGAGTCTTGAATTTGATGCGAGGGACTATAGGGAGCCAATGTAACTTAATGAAGAGAGGGGTGACGTGCGCTCTCTTCGGTTCATTGAAGACCACTCTTGCCGCCGCATTCTGGATCATCTGTAGAGGTTTGGTTGTGCAAGCTGGGAGTCCAGCCAGTAGTGCATTGCAATAGTCTAGTCTGGACAGGACAAGAGCCTGGTCTAGGACTTGCATAGCATGCTTGAACAGGAAAGGTCTCATTTTCCTAATGTTGTGGAGGATGAATCTACAGGACCGGGTGGTGCTGGAAACCTGATCCAAGTTTAGCTGATCATCGAGTACCACTCCCAGGTTTCTGGCCGTTCTGGGAGGTGGGATGGTCGATGAGCCTAGTTGAGTGGAGAGGTTGTGATGAATCTTTGGGTCGGCCGGGATTACAAGCAGTTCTGTTTTTGCAAGGTTCAGCAGCAGGACATGAATAACAGCAGGCAGGAGATGAAGTGATGATATAATAAAATGTTTATTATGGAGAAATCATGGTTGTGTTTAGATGCCCCGTCTGACTAGGAACACATTGAGCAGGCGTTATTATACCAACATAGACAGTGGAAAATTACTGCTTTACAACATTGTCTAGTGACGTTATTGTGAACCTTGAGATTGAGACCAAGTAACAACTCTCTGTCTTGAACGTTTCACCTGTTTTTAGCACTCATTGCACACTAGGCCAATGAGGCTTCATGGACAGAAACAGAAGATAATTCTGCCTTTAACTAAGTGCTCTATAATCACGTTGAAGGTTGCCATGATAATCTTCTCGGCATTGCCAAAATCCATCTGAGAGGGCACACTGAACCATGTGCCAACCTCTTAAGACTTTGTGCTCAATGTGTGTTAAATACTGATAAAAATGTGTTGTTAATTTACTCACCCTCAGACCATCCAAGATATAGGTCACTTTATCTCTTTAGTTGAACAGTGAACATGATCTTAGATGGTCCTTGGTAATATATAAAATGCAGTTCATCAGGTACCACGTCATTGAAAGTCCATTTAAGGCAACACGGAATGAAATCACAAGTGCTCCTGAAGAATCGAGAACTAACCCTTAGATTCGTTATTGATAATACTTCAGGATGTTTTCTTCAGTTGTTTGTGTTTTGGATGTGGTTTTCTAATCTAAAGAACTGTCCCTGTCAGGTTCACTGTATGGATGATGTGTGTGGACTCCTTCCTTTCCTGAACCCAGAGATCCCAGATCAGTTCTACCGCCTCTGGCTCTCTCTCTTCCTGCATGCTGGGTGAGTGACTGCAGGCTTTGGAGATCCTTAGGGTTTCTTCACACCAACAATGAAATGAAAAGCCAAAACCAGTTGCAGACAAAAGGTGCATTGACTACAAGTACAAAACAGAAAGGATCAAGAAAAAATATAGCAGGATTTATACTATAAACTATAATAAATGATAAATGATATAGCCTAAGAATAAAATAGAATAGAATTTTCTCTGGTTTCTAATATAAATCTGTCTGTACTGTATTTTCTACCCATATCTATGATAGTGAGTGGTGCACTGCAGTATATTTCAGATGCTTGGAAAGCTGACACATATGATCAGAGGATCTACTTTAAGAAACAGCTGACACTTTTTTCTGTTGTGATCTGTAGTAGTAATTAAGAAAAGTGCAGAGAGAGATGCACCTTGGCTGTTTGGCTTTCTAAGATGGCTCATGAGATTAGTGCTCCTGCACGTGCCTCTGTCACGCATTTGACAGGCTCTTCACAGCTTGTCGTCACGCTTTCCAAACGTCCTTGACCGTTCTGAGGTTGGATTTTTTGTGGTGCTAGACAAAATCACTGCTTATTGTGTTTTCATTGCCATGCGTGGAAGCAGGGAAATTGTGGTGTTCTATTTCTATTTGATCGATTTATCTATTATCATATATACAATACGATTAAACAGCAGACTAGAAATGCCCTGCCAACCATTCACAAGACTTTATTAAAAGAATAGTTCGTACAAAAATGAAAATTCTGTCCTCATTTACTCGCCCTCTTTTCATTTCAAACCTGTATGACTTTCTTTCTTCTGCAGAACACAAAAGAAGATATTTAGAAGATTAGTAACCTAACTGTGGCGGTACCTATTCACTTCTATTTTATAGACACAAAACCAATGTAAGCCAATGGGTACCGCCATTGTTTGGTTACCAACATTCTTCAAAATATCTTCTTTCGTGTTCTGCAGAAGAAAGAAAGTCATACAGGTCTGGAACAACATGAGGGTGAGTAAATGATGACAGTTTTTTTGGGGGGGGGGGTTGGGGGCGGTGAACTGTCCCTTTAACTGCATAACAAGACTGCAGGCACCGCTAAGCAATAGTGTTTTCTTGGAAAAACGTTATTTTCTTAGTAAGAAGAACTCCAGCATCGTCATCATGGTGGTGAGTTTTGCCAAAGTCCCTTTGAGAAAAGTTATATTTGTAACGGCAAGACTAAGTCCACAAGGTCACAATAAAACAACATTTTCCAACCAACAACTAAACTTTGACTCTCAAATTGTTTCTTAAGCCCAACATGCACTATAAAAAACAACTTTTTTCCAGGTCGCTACTGCACATACACAAAGGCCAACAAGTACCTCACAAGACTATTAGGGAGCCCTTCCACTTTAACAAGTGATGATTGGCTGCTTTTACTGTAAAGCAGGACTTCCTTTGCCCTAGAGTGCTGCTCTTTCCCCATTCATAGAAATTAAACTGTGATGTCTTGTTAACATATGAAGTCTTTGCTATTGCTATTTTGCATCGTGTAATGCTTGCTGATTCGGATGTGTCTTTGTTTATTATCAAATGTTTGTGGTTTCTTGTCAAATGTCTTTCATAATAACAATATTTACAGAGACTCTTGTTTTCACGTATATTTTTTGTATTTTATGAGGCAGCTGTATTGTAATTTTGACATAGATGATTGTTGGAGTTTAAAGTAGAACGTTGAAATGACAACTTCTGAGGGTTTGCTCATGGCCTCTGTAACCACGTCAGACGTTGTGGTGTGTGTGCAAGGAATAAAATGCATTCAGATCCATAAAGATATCGTAGCAGCTTATAAACAACATGCTTGAAATGTTCTCTCTGTCTCCATCTGTGTTAAAAACAGGATTCTGCATTGCCTGGTGTCGGTATGTTTTCAGATGACCATTCTTCGAGACCTGGAGAAGCTGGCTGGGTGGCTTCGAATATCTATCATCTATATTCTGAGTGGCATCACAGGAAACCTGGCCAGTGCCATCTTCCTCCCCTACAGAGCCGAGGTGCCAACTGATCACTTATCTCATGTGAACTTTAAACAAATAAAGTCCAAAATAATGCTTGAAACTTAAAGAGCTCAACCTTTGTTGGTCAACTTCAAGACTGGTCAAACTAAATATTGTATAAGCTGTTTTACTTTCGGTTTATTTTAAATGTTTTGTAATCCTTTTAACAAAATATTGACGCTGTTATATTAGAAAATAGTTGTATCTAGTTATAAAAAATAAAATGAGATGGTGTCTGTGTTGTACATTTGCTCTAACCCATATTATGCTAACCTCTTTATCTCTATTCAGGTGGGTCCAGCCGGCTCTCAGTTTGGTATCCTGGCCTGTCTGTTCGTGGAGTTGATTCAGAGTTGGCAGATCTTGGCTCAGCCTTGGCGAGCCTTCACTAAGCTACTGTGCGTGGTGCTCTTTCTGTTCGCCTTCGGCTTGCTGCCCTGGATCGATAATTTCGCCCACATCAGCGGATTTGTCTCGGGCTTCTTCCTCTCATTCGCCTTCCTGCCCTACATCAGCTTCGGCCGCCTGGACATGTACCGCAAACGCTGCCAGATCATCATGTTCCTGGTGGTGTTCGTGGGCCTGTTCGCTGGACTCGTGGTGCTCTTCTACGTCTATCCCATCAAGTGCGAGTGGTGCGAGCTGCTCACCTGCATTCCTTTCACCGACAAGTTCTGTGAGAAGTACGACCTCAACGCGCACCTCCATTGAGGGAGATGCACGGAAGAGGGGCGGGGCTTCGGGGACAGAGAGACACGCATCTCTGCCAATCCCATGCACTTCGTCTCTTCCCGTTTCTGTGAACTTGGACAGTATGCCTGTGTCGTTGTGTTTTTTTACTCGAGTCGGAACGCCACTTTGACCATTATAAGAGAATCAAGATGCTTTTTAATGCACCTCAAAGTTTTATGTAGTCTGTTGATCAGGGTGTCTGATAATCATACGAAGCCAGGGTCGCCCTCGCCCCAAAAAACGCTCTTCCCACTACAGTCTCACAAAGACAGTGTCGAAAAAAAAAGCACTGCTACACCAAATGCTGAACATAGAGTATGATTTGAGATTGGACCGTTGTGCTTTATATGTTTTAGCATGTCAGGGGTCGACCTCAGAATCCAGGGACGAAAAATCTGTACCTTTGGTGCCTTGATAAATGTACCTACTACTGCCATATTTTCGTTACACGTCGAGCACTCAAATGATATTCTTTTATTTGTGTGTTACTTCAAATGGAGTAATGTATGTTTATGAACAGGTAGTGTTTTAGCTACCCAATTTACTCACTTGTTACAAAATACAACTAAAAACAACCTGCACCTCTGAAGTTTGTGATTATTTTCTTTTCTAACACTCCTTTTGGAACAAAGTAACATGATGATAACAGGGATGATATAATAAATGATATATAAACAACAGTTATTATATAAACTTGCATACGGAACAGAAAGACTTCTCGGTTCTGTGCTATTAAACTGCACGGTAAAATAATATAGCTTTATATTGATATATTTTTATTGATATCAGTTATACATGATTATATAATGTCACAGAGAAAGTTTATGGATATTGAAATGTAAGTTTGCATGAAACTCTGTATAGTTTGCATTCCAAAACACATGTGCAGTACTGTATTATGTAAATAACATGAGACATTTCACCGATTCCACTAACTATTCAAGGGTTCTTAAAGTAAAAAAATAAAATTGTTTGATGACATTTTTAATTCATTTTTTTACATTGTCTAACAAAAGACCCAAGATGGCTTTTTGAACAGTTGCATTTCTTCATGGAGAATTTTTAGCAATTAATCAAAGAAAAGCTTTTTGATAAATATGATGATCATTTCTTCCAAAACTGCATTGAATCTCTTTCTTCTGGTTCTGAACATCTATAAAGCATACTGTACAACAGATCTGTGTGCCCACGCTAAAAACAAACCAACATCTGTGCGCTTTACAGCATTTGTGTTGCCAGATAGTAAATGCTTCTTTAAATAAGTGCATAGGTAAGTCTCTAGTTCTTTGCTCAGGTGATCGCAGAACTTTGAGTCCTCGTCTATGTGTAAATCTCTGAGCCTGTGGTTGCTGAGAGCAGTGTCCTTTTTTCAGTTGTGACGTGCCTTCGACTAAAGAAATTAACATCCGCTGTTCCGTCGTGCATAGGCTTGACCTCCAAGTTGGTACTCCATCTCTGTAAAGGTTAATGCCCCCACAGTGATGGCAGAAGGACCTTTTTCTTTAAAGCCGGCTTTCCGGTAGAAGGGCACCAGGAACTCCTCGCAGACCAGCAGGGCCCTGCGCAGACCCGGGAGACAGCGCAGGTACTGTAGATAACGCCAGAGTAAGACGGAGCCCTTGCCCTGCTGCCGACAGTGGCGATGCACAGACAAAACGTGGATGTGTACCGTCTGAGCATTAGGGACGTGCGTGGTCAAGGCTCCCTAGGTCAGATCAAGTCAAACGAGAGACTGTAAAACACTACTGTAGTGTAAGATGTAAGACATCGGCTGAATGCTTTGGATAGGATGTGATATAAATATGACATGAATTTGTTTACATGTGTTAAATGTTGTAATTTTTCTCACTTGATCTAGTTTCTCTTTGTCCCAGCCAGATCCAATGATGAAGGCCACCAGCTGGCCCTCTTCAAACCATCCCATAGAGAGCTCAGGACACTGGCTCAGAAAGCCGAGCACTTCATCTAGCGTGAGTGGACATTCTCCAGATACTGAGACAAAAGCTGGAGAGACATGATGAGTCATACCAGCACAAACAAGAGATTATCAGCAGATCAGGAAAGGGTTTATCACATCAATCACATTAGCCTCTTGACTCCTAGTTTTCTATATATAGAATTTGGGAGTACTTGGAGTCCACTTTTTATTGTTTTTACTTAAACAAGTGAAGAGTTCATTTATAAAAACAGATAACTCCGTTTAAAACAAGTAATATCAATGAAACTGCAGTTGGGTCGTTTTGATAAAGTAATGATAACTTAAAAAAAAGCTTACTAACTCAATAAAGCACAATAAAAACATGATAACATCATAAAAACTTATTATAAAATTACATATGTTTATATTAATTATAAAAAGTATTGATAAAACAAGTGCTATTTACTTTTAATTTAAGTTTTTATGTAAAAACTCCAAAATGATCAAAGTAATTTGCTGAAAATTATTGCACTAGCTTTGTAAGTACTATTAATAATAATAATAACTTAGACAGCTTTATCCTAAATAAATTGATACTTTTTATTTTATTCTTCATTTACTAATATATTAGATAATATATATATAATACCACTATAAGATATTTTGAAGAACGCTGGTATCAAAACAACACTGGGAATACTTATTTGGGAGTACTTAAGAGTTCACTTTTATTGGTTTTTACTTTTAATTAAAGTTTTTCCAATAGTCCAAATCTAAAATGATGAAAGTAATTTACTGAAAAATAATTGCACTGGTATTGTAAGTATAAATAATAACAATAATTTAAATGTATGCTAAATAAATAAATATTTTTATTTATAACATATAAATAGTATATTTATATTATGTTACTTTATGTTTATATTATATTTATTATATAATATTTATTTTATTTTTTAGATGATATATCTATATCTCTACAAGATATTTTGAAGAACGCTGGTCTCCAAACAACACTGGCCCCAATTGACTTCTATTCTATTTCGGAGTACTTGGTTTACTTTTATTGTTTTTATTTATTTTTTACTTTTAATTTAAGTTTTTATTTATAAACTCCTATGACCAATACTCCAAATATAAAATGATCACAGTAATTTAGAGAAAATGTTTGCACTTCTCTGGTTAGAATAAATAATAATTATAATAATAATTTAGACAGATTAATGCTAATTAAATAAATATATATTTGTATTTATAATATATAAATAATATACTTATAATAGATTATTTTGTATTTATATTACATTTAATAATATATTATATTGTATATAATATTTTAGATAATACATCTATATTATCTTTATAAGGTATTTTGAAGAATCTTGGTAACCAATTGACTTCTGTTGTATGGACACAAAACCACTGAGACATTTCTCAAAATATCTTCTTTTGTGTTTTACAGATAAAAGAGTCATATACAGGTTTTGAATGACATGAGGGTGATTTTTACATTTGGTTGTACTGTCTCTTTAAGTGATACCTGTGGACAACATCAACCTGTTGCTCACAAAGTTCAACTAATTGGTTAAATGCAATTGGAGTTAAACGCAAGCGTAAGAATTTCCAGAAAAATCGTGCCTACATGGATCAAGTGAGCAAAGTTCAGCAGCTAGAGCGGCTTAACCTGAATTTAGCAGCACTGGGCTTTCAACACAAACCCATTGAATTTTCTGATACACTCAGATATAAAACATAAGGCACAAAAGCACTGTTTGTCTAAATCATTTCTTATTGCCATAGGCCTACACAGACAATAAGCGGGTTTCCATCACTCTGGTTTTATTCGCATTTTGAAGTTTCGCATCAGAAACGAGTGATGGAAACGCCAAATTTCGAATTAAAAACCCTTAATTCGCAAAAAGTTTTTACGCTCGCTTGAGGTGGTTTTTCAGTTTTGCGAAAAAGGGTTAATGCGAATAATGGGAGATGGAAACGCATTTGCCGAATAAATTCCCCCAAAAAGCCACGTAATTGCACTATGAGACGGCGTAACCTGACTAACCAGAGAACTGATCTTGTTACACAGCATGAGAAATGTTGTTACGGTCATTCTTAAATGCCTGAGCAAAGTCGTCAAAGTATTCTGTAATTGCCTCTTAGAACTGTCACGACTGTTTCCCAAACAGCAGGCATCCACAAAAGCACCGCATTTATTGTGTTTCGTAATCGTCTGCTTGCGCAAGTATTATTCTATATGAAAATCATTATATTCAGTGGCTACTTTTCTTACTGATATTTAGTGGCAGTTTATTAGGAAGTGACGGTTGACTATTTGGATGGAAACGGTGCTTATTCGAAAATGTTTTATGCGATATTCCAATTTTGCGCATAAGCTAAATTCGCAACTTTGGATGGAAACCCGGCTAATGGCATTTATAATCCTTAATACGAACAATTTACCTTCTCTCTCGATCTCAAACACACTGATGGCGTCCTGTGGGGTGAGGTTACGGAATTCACTGGCAGGTAAAGTGTGTCGTCGCTGACGCTGATGGCTGGCAACGTTCAATGGGGTCTTCAGAAAGAAAGGCTTCAGGAAAGGTGAGCTGATCACCTGCGGTGCCGTCATTTTAACACACGCACTCTTTCTGTCTTCTGCTCTGGATATCAAAATAATGTCACAGCTCTTACTACATATAACGCAGTCTCACCCTCTCTTTACTGCTGTGTGACCCTGCTCACAGAGTTACCTCACTTTAAACTTTGTCTTTCCATTAAGAGATTTGTGCACCTGCTGACTTCAGTGTTCTGATCTGTACGAATCCAATCCACACCTCTGAACATCACCTCACCTCCTCCTGAATCCTCCCTCCTCCTACTCCTCCTACTGGTTTACTCCAGCCTCGATAGATCCATTACGTATTAAGTGTTTTCAAATATAACAAACCAGTGCTTAAAAAGGGAAATAAGAACATGGGGAACTAAAGATAGACTGAAATAGGTGAGAAGCTGATTAATCGAATGAGATGTGATCATTCTGAAACTATACCCACAGAGACAATAACAGCACTGGTTGTCTTTCACCTAAATAAATGTTGCTTCATAGCAAGAAGAACCATTTTGGATTCCCTAAAGAACCATTTATTTATGTCTGACAAAACCTTTAACACTACAAAGAACCTTTTGTGTAATTGAAAAGTCCTTGAGATGTTAAAGTCACTTTCTGGAACTTTTTGTCATTGTGTAGCATCTTAACAGTTAGAAATTCTTGTTTTGACTGTTGCCATGTTATTCAACAAATAATGCATTTTCTATGTTTTCATAGGATAAATCTTTATTTTGTCTGCTGATGGAGTGAACAAATAGGCTTGGCAGAGATTTGTGTGGACAGATCTACAGCAGACTTTCACACCACTAAGAGGGTTAGACAGAAGTCTAATTAAATGAGATGCTTTGACACTTGCCTTTTGTCCTTAAAGGGACAGTTCACCCTGAAATGTACATTCGCACCATTTACTCACTCTTTATGTCATTCTAAACCTGTGTAAACACAAAAGAAGATATTTTGAAGAATGTTGATAACCAAACAACTGACCCCATTTGACTTCTTCTGTATGGACACAAAACCACAGACATTTCTCAAATTATCTTTTTTCATGTTTTGCAGAAGAAATAAAGTCATACAGGTTGAATGACAAGAGGGTGAGTAAATGATGACAGATTTTTTGTTTTTTGGGTGAACTATCACTTTAACAAACCTCTTAATATTTCCCCCCCATATCACATGCGTAGTTGTGCCTTAAAAATATATTGTTAATAACAAAGTGTTAATTTTTGCAATGTCTTTAAAAGCTATAAATATGACAACTTTGGTTACCGGAAGGCACTTATCTCTAAAATAACTTCCAAGAAAACTATGCACGAATGTGATATAATGTGTTTTCCACAAGCCAGGTGGATTTTCCAGTTAACACCCAGAAATAGCAGCATGAATGAATCAACGCCACATTGACACATTAGCAAGTTCTCAACAGCTCATTGTGTGTTGGGATGTCTGACAAAATATTACAGGTGGGTAATTTTAGCTACCCGCAAGATCAAATGGACGTCACATTGACGTCTTAAGGTTTTAAAAATGACATCAGACGACTTTATCTATCTAAACTAGGTTAGTGGCTTATTGTTCAGCGTCATCCTGCAGCTCTTCACTGTGTCATATATGAAGCTCCCTGAAAAAAGTGTAAGGGTCCTCAGCTGTCTGTTTCTTCAGATGTTTCTTTTATTTAAGATGATTTGAGTTTCGGCAGACTCTCAGTGTAGTTTCATTAATATCTTCATCCGTAGGAAGACAAGTTTAGACAAGAGTAAGACTCTTCTGATTTTCTGTGGAACATAAAAGAAGATATTTTGAAAAATGACTTACTGGTTTTGTGTTTTAATTAGGGCTGTGAAACGATTAATCGCATCCAGAATAAAAGTTTGGGTTTACATAATGTATGTCTGTGTACTGTGCATATTAATTTTGTATTTATAAAAACACACATTTATTTCAGAAAAAATAAAATATTCATATTAATAAACATTTAAATTGCAAATATAAACAAATACATGTAAATATGTTCTAAATATATATATATGCTTGTGTACATGTATGTGTTTATTAATACTAAATTATACTGCACAGTGCACAGACATACATTATGTAAACACAGACTTTTATTCTGGATGAGATTAATTGCGATTAATCGTTTCACAGCCCTAGTTTTAATACAGAAGATGTTGTGACTAAGAAATCTAAAATCAAATAGTTCACTCTTTGCTTAGAATTTATCAGCAAATGTCTTGAGGTCTCACCCTGGCATGCTCTTTAAACCATTTTGAGGGAGTTCCAATCTGTGCTGGGCTTTTATTAGCTACTTTCATTTTTCAGTCCAAGTCATAGAAATGTTTGTATTAAATAGCATTTTAGTTTTTCAATTAAATAAACTTTAACGTTTCAACAACTATATTTTTGTCAACAAAACTAATTTTAGACATTTAAGTATAAGCCTTCAGATCAAAAGATTTGTAAAACCAGGAGAAATATCTTACTCAATTGACCCTAAACTTTTAAACAGTAGGCCTACATTTTTTATTTTCGATTTATCTAAGGATGATAAGTCCTGAAAAGAGATTATGCTTTTATAATGCAATGCTTTGTTTGATAATTATCAGCACTTATTATATACTTATGGGTTGTTTTAACTCTTGGTTAA
Organism: Triplophysa rosa; assembly: GCF_024868665.1. Lineage (NCBI taxonomy): Eukaryota > Metazoa > Chordata > Actinopteri > Cypriniformes > Nemacheilidae > Triplophysa > Triplophysa rosa. The sequence goes on from NC_079900.1 coordinate 19,190,701, forward strand.
TTTGTTATATTTGGGGGGGGGGGTGTTCCACCAACCTTTCAAAGAATAAGCCAAAATTTAAGGTAAATTACAATAGAAATTAAGTGTAAATAAACTGAGCATGTAAGATACATCATAAGCTGTTCCAAAATAACATTAACTACACACACGCTGTACAAAAATAGCCTAAACTTTGAAAAAAGTAAAGCATTTTACTTTTCATGAAGAGCTAAATATAAAAATGAAACATTTTCTGACATATGAAATATGCTTCATAGCTGTGACAAATCGTACGTTTTGTTATTCAGACCTTTGTTAAGCAATGAATACACCACCAGTAATAATAGTACTCGGCCCTTTTACAATACATTTACAGAGCAACTTCATGTTAACAGAGATAAAGTATTGAATTCAATGTGTTACTAAGATCATCTCAAATAACATTACAAAGTTTATTAGCATCAATATTCAATAAAAACAACAGAGTTAAGCTACCTAGTGTCAAATGAAAAGTATGTACTCTTTAAAATGTAAATTACAAATAAAACATTAGACTCACATCAAATGTGTTGTCAAGGCTTCAGTTCACAGATTTAACGATTAACAGCCAATGAAAAGCACAGCTATGAGCAAAAGCTGTAGCATCACTTGCTTTGTTCTTTAAAGGCACATAAACCTCTAAGCATTATGCTACAAGACACTGCATATCGGCATGTTTCCAGAGAACAATGACATTTCATGCATCTTGTGACTCTTTAACCAGCAGTGGGCACCATTGAGCCTATCTTTGCCTTCTCAGATGCAGAGACCTCATCTGATCTTTAAAATATTCACAATACCATACTGTTATTAAATAATACCTGAATGAATACATGACGAAAACATTCAAATTCAGTTCAAATTACAATACATATACACGCAAAAATGCTCACCATGGCTTTTCAGGACTTTGAGGAGCACATTTAAAGCGCTGTTAGACCGCCCACACAATATTTGGTCATAAAACTGACAAGAAGTCAACCTACAGTATCTGAGTGATCACTAATAATATTACATTTTAAATAATGAATATATATTGAGTTGCATTTCTGCCTGTTTATCTTCAGTTAGCACACAAAAAATTAGAGACACTTGTTACAAAACATTTTAACGCATTAAGATTATTTCTGTATTATTCACTAAATCATTTATCACACGATTATTTGTTGAATCACCATTTACGCTTAATCTCAATTTGACAGATATCCTTGAAATGATGAGAAACATATTTAAATGTGCTTTGTCTTTGAACCTTAACTGGTTATACATCACTTCATGTTATTATAATGCACGGTCAAAGCTCTATATTACAGCTCAGCATTACATTTTTATATGCCAAGATATCATAGCTGCTTCACTCTCAACCTCCTTTAAAACATAAAAATATAAAAGAACAGGAATCAGACCTGCTACAAACCACCTCACACTTCAACAGTTCCCCCAAAAATGAAAAAGTCATCATTTTGTTATTTGACTTCGTCTCAATCTGATGAGACAAAGCCCTAATATCACAAACAAGTCTATGACATATAATAGACCATCAGAAAACAAAACTCATATGCCCAAGTCACATGTTAAAATAAGCAAAATGACGAAAGAATTAGAATAGACGATGTTTAAAGTCACTCATGTTAAACGGATTTCAGATGCTTGGAAGCGGTTGGGCTTGCGTGGTTAAACATCCAGTTCTTCATCCTCCATGTGCAAATGGCTTGAAGCCCCCAGAAGCGGCTGACTGGAGCAGCAGGTGCTCTGAGTGCTCAGACTTTCTGATGAACCTGACAATCCTGAGGACACGACACATACTGCAGTTTAAAATAAGCTAGAAATATTGTGTTTAAAATGTCAGAATCTAACCAACCCAATACAAATGATATTTATACATTTGTAAATCAGATCTGGCAGGGCTGACTGGTATTGCGGAAATATGCAAAAAAAAAGGAGATTTTCCAAACATCCTGCCATGTATACCACAATAAATCCACCAAACAGAATGTACGTAGTAGAATGTATATTTTTGGATGTATAGGTTTCTTTACAGTTGCCAGCAATGTCGATGGATTATCCTACATAAATAGTGTAAAGAGTTTGGGCTGAATTTCTATATAGTGTAACAGTGGTGTATAATCACAATGGGACGTAACAGCTTTAATATCTGCCGCACAGGTCTGCATGGCAACAAACGAGAAAAGCAGAGAGAGAAGGACACAGATGCCTACATACCAGTTACTCTTCCAAACCAATAGAGCAGGAATCAGGACCTAGAGCTGCCCAGAGCAAGACCATGAGAGAAAACAGGAAGCCAGGGGAAGGAAGTTGAGGAATAAATGGCACACAGGTTAGAGAAGCTCAATTTCTCAGAGCCAGAAACAGAGCGTTTGTCAGAAACACACATGTTAACTGCACCAGAATAGAAACTGGCCAGAGAGAGAGAATGAGCAGTGTTGTTCAAAAAGTGAAAGCACATTGAAGACAGCGGCACCTTTGTAAACAACAGTGAAACCATGCACAGACGGCAGGTGGGTGTCAGTGTGACATGCTCACCCTGGAGGGACAGATCTTCGGGAGGATCACTTTCAGTTTTGGTAAAGCTGCTGTGCTCGCTGCTACAGTCATTCATGGCTTCTTCGTCCAGATTCAGTCCATCCCCTGTACGGATTCACAAACAAGAATAAAACAGAGTGTACTGTACAACACAGGCTCCAGGCGCACAAAATATCAACATCAATATTTTAATAATTCATGAAAAAATGAATCAACGTTGTGTTTGTACTTCAACAGCACGCCATGAGTGTACAGTATATTAGCATCGTTTGTTGTTTGTCTTTGGCATCTAATACTCACCGTCTTCAGGAGACAGAGAGTCAGGAGCATCATCCTCTGCAGTACCCTGAGAAAATGAGTGAAGAACATGAGAAACACACAAATCCGTGAGGCAGACAGTGTGATACACAGGCGGAGATGCTGACCTCAGTGGGGGCGGGGCTACTGGAGAGCAGCATGTGAGCCTGTGCGTCAGACATCTCGGACAGTTTCTCTTCATCCTCCTCTTGAATGGGAGACGAAGGAGAGCGCAGAGTGCTGCAGTCAGATGAGAGACTGTCAAAACAGGAAGCTGAAGTATGACTCAATACAAGCACGCTTCCTGAGATACTGACAGGCTGTTGTAGAGTCAATGTTCTGAGAGATGGAAACAACAAGCTTGTGATCTCCGGCTGTGACTTGCTGTCAGATTTATGCAGGAACGCACGTCACTGTATGCAAGTCAGCTATTATTATATTTTATAATAACATAATGCTATTTTGTTATAGTGTACGCATTAAGCTTTAAAAAATCCGCATTATTAAAGTCCAGCCTAATATATTTGTATGTTTTAAGGAATGTATTTTGTTCAACTTAATTCTTTTACTCAAAAATCAGAATGAGATCGAACAACAATTGATAGTGTGCCTGCAATACCGCTTGATCACCTAGGGGGCACTGTCCTCTGCTGTGCAATATACTTAGTGAGATTTACCTATCCGGTGACTTGCTGACTTTACTCTTCTGTCCTCCGCTGTCTCCAGAGTGCTCGGGTGAACTGAGCTGTCTGCTTTCTCCGCTCAGACTCCCAGAGAAGTTGATCTCGTCGTACAGGGGGGCGGACGGGATGCCGGGGGACACGGCGCCGAGCCCGTTCAGAGCCTCCAGGAGGGAGATGGGCTCAAAGCCAGGAGGAACAGAATCGGAACTCTGGAAAAAAAGCAGGGTGAATTTATACAGTTCAACAAAAATGCCTTGTTTCACAATAGATGGAAATGTGACGTACTGAATGCTCATCATGGTCCATGCTCTGAGCCAGAACTGGGCTGAAGGAAACGGGAGAAAGCGTTCCGGGTTTCCTTCTCACAGCTCGGATCTGAAGAAGCGCCCTAAACGCTGGATACAGACAAAAAAAGTCTGATTTTGCTATTTAAGTCTCATAGGTGACGCAAGCGTGGGACTAAAAACAGCTGTTACGTACGTAAGCGACAGATGGGGCAGTTGTTGGCCTGGTAGCGTAGAGTGTCAGCGCAGGAGTTACACAGACACAAGTGCCTGCAAGGCAAAATCAGGGTGTCCCGTAGATCCGACAGACACACCACACACTCATTGCTGTTGTCACTGTTCTCATCATCAGACGGCTGTTGAGAAAATTTTGAATCAGACTTAGTGATACAGGTGTACACGGCAGCACTGATTCATTTACTAGAGAATTTTCTGGAGAAAAACAAATATTGTGATATAGAATTAACCTGGCTGGCATCACGAGTCGTATTCCCCCAACCCAAAGTCAAAGAAAAACAGAATCATCTTCTTTACCTTTGTCTCTTGATTGTTCTTGTTCTCAATCCCATAAATCTCCTGCAATAAGTAACTAACACGATCCACCTTTAATGCAAATGCAAACGTTTAGGAACAAAAATCACCATCTTTCTTTCATAAATCTACTTTCTTTATAATTCATGTAGCGCAGTGCTGAAAATGAGTCAGGGTGTAAATCTTACTATTTGTTTCTGTTTCAAAGGCTTCACTGAGAAGCTGCCATCAACATGCTGGAAATCAAAACATGACATCAGAACCACAAAGGGTCAACATAGTGTCTACAAGCACTTCATTCATTTTAGCTGTGTGTTGAGCACTTCCTATATATTTCAAAATCAAATTCAACTCACTCTTTCAAACGCTGCCAGCAGTACATGCGCATGACCCAAACAATCTAAAAAACATCATTTAACACTGGGGTTACGTCACAACATTCATCGTTACAATCATTTTGCTTTATAACTAAGGACAGAAAAGTATTTGACGCGTCACGTCTAGTCAGGGTGATGTTTTGGGTTTGTTTCACACATATTTTCATGTGCAACAGCAGGCTTGCATTGAGCTGTGTAACAGAAAACTGGTTTATGGTTTACCACGATAAATATTTCCTCTAATGGTAAACAAACAACTATCAGGAAGTGATGATTAGAAGCCATTACAAACTCGACCATCAAAAAAGCTCATTTACATAAAACCACATTCTACACTGAAGCCAAAACTACAAGATGACTGTTATAACAGCAACATTCAGTCAGACAGATTGAACAACAAGTGGTGTTTGCATGCTTTGCCAATGATGTGTACTTATATGCATCACCCCTGACAGAAGTCTTATCTCTAACAATGGGTATAATATAGCATATTTATGAAATAGATGTGTGACAGTATTCATGTTCATTTCTGTGCATAAAAGCTGTATTAGTTTAAACTGACGTCATAAAAACATACCGTCTCCTTCATCAACTACAGCCTGAATCACCATAGGAAAGACGCCTCTGTCCAGTTCAAAGTTCAACTACGAACACAAAAACAAGCCTCATGAAATTATTCACCATGCACCTAAGCGGGTCATATTAATTTGTCACACTTTATATGAAGTTGCCTCGACATGCTAAACTATTAATGCAAGAGGTAAATACAGTCTATTAGAAGTCCGCAGGGATTTCACCATGAGAGGAGAGTGACAGCACTAAACCAGATCAATGGTACTCACGTCTTCTTCCTTCCACTCAGAGAAATCAATCTTGAAGGATGGTAGAGTAAACTGCTGGCTAACTCCTCTTTTGTAATATACAGTCTCAGAGACCAGTACAGGGCTTTTAGGGCTGTATCTTAATAAGAAATATTTACTGTTAGTATACAAACTGCACAATATTTACATATTACAAAAACGTATTTAAAATAATATATATGTACATACACTGCCCGTCCAAAAACAAAAATTTTTGTTGGACCACCTTTTTTCGCATCGTTTCGATAAGCTTCAGTAATGTCACAACATTTATTCTAGGGATGCACCGATACCATTTTTTAAAGACCGAGTACGAGTACCGATACTTTTTTTCTGGTACTCGCCAATACCGATACCTATAACCGATGCCTGTATAATGTACAATAATGTTAATAAACCAGTATCTTACTGGTACATTTGTTTTTCTTTTGTTTTTAGGTCCACTTAAATTTAAGTACTATTTTTAAATTAAGTTCAATTTTTTATGATAAGTAGCACAATTTTACTAGCACATTTACTTCAGTAAACAATATACTCTGCGGTCGAATGATAAAAAATTTAAGGGGGGTGGTGTGGTAAAATGTGAGTGTATAATAACTTGTTCAAGTCAACCGGACTTTTATTTTGACGGGACGCCGCAAAGAGCGTTTGTTTAAGTTAACCGGACTTTTATTTTGACGGATCGCCGCAAATGGTGTTTGTTATGTGTTCGTGTCCTCGTGCAGTGAACCGCTGGCGCTGAAAGCTCCACAAGCACAATGCGTTCAGGTTCAGTACACGCAACCGCACCACTCTTTCACACACATTCACGCAAAACAAGCAGAATACATATTTAAACAGTATCTAAATATTTCGTTAGCTGTTACGTTAGCGGTTCAGCGCTAATTTCTTGTTAGGAAATAATACATTTGCCAGATTCCGTGTTGTACAGCAAATTCTGTTTTTATGACTGGACTCCTCGATTCTGTCTGCGTTTTCCGCATTGCGGAAATCATAGGGCTCTATGTATGTCACGTGGGGTATCGGTCATTGGTATCGGCGTGTCATTACGAGTACGAGTACATGAGCTTGGTATCGGTGCATCCCTAATTTATTCCCATCCAGAGTTGCACTCTTTTTTTCGCCGAGATCTTGTATTGATGCTGAACCTAGACCTCCAATCCAATGGGAGGCTCTTACCTATTTGCTTGGTTAAATCCAGGTGGTGACTTTTTTTTGGATGGGCAGTGTGTGTATATATACAGGTGCTGGTCATATAATTAGAATATCATCAATAAGTTGATTTATTTCACTAATTCCATTCAAAAAGTGAACCTTGTATATTATATTCATTCATTACACACAGACTGATATATTTCAAATGTTTATTTCTTTTAATTTGATGATTATAACTGATAACTAATGAAAATCCTAAATTCAGTATCTCAGAAAATTAGAATATTACTTAAGACCAATACAAAGAAAGGATTTTTAGAAATCTTGGCCAACTGAGAAGTATGAACATGAAAAGTATGAGCATGTACAGCACGCAATACTTAGTTGGGGCTCCTTTTGCCTGAATTACTGCAGCAATGCGGCGTGGCATGGAGTGGATCAGTCTGTGGCACTGCTCAGGTGTTATGAGAGCCCAGGTTGCTCTGATAGTGGCCTTCAGCTCTTCTGCATTGTTGGGTCTGGCATATCGCATCTTCCTCTTCACAATACCCCATAGATTTTCTATGGGGTTAAGGTCAGGCGAGTTTGCTGGCCAATTAAGAACAGGGATACCATGGTCCTTAAACCAGGTACTGGTAGCTTTGGCACTGTGTGCAGGTGCCAAGTCCTGTTGGAAAATGAAATCTGCATCTCCATAAAGTTGGTCAGCAGCAGGAAGCATCAGAAGCGTCTCGCCTGGGCTAAAGACAAAAAGGACTGGACTGCTGCTGAGTGGTCCAAAGTTATGTTCTCTGATGAAAGTAAATTTTGCATTTCCTTTGGAAATCAGGGTCCCAGAGTCTGGAGGAAGAGAGGAGAGGCACAGAATCCACGTTGCTTGAGGTCCAGTGTAAAGTTTCCACAGTCAGTGATGGTTTGGGGTGCCATGTCATCTGCTGGTGTTGGTCCACTGTGTTTTCTGAGGTCCAAGGTCAACGCAGCCGTATACCAGGAAGTTTTAGAGCACTTCATGCTTCCTGCTGCTGACCAACTTTATGGAGATGCAGATTTCATTTTCCAACAGGACTTGGCACCTGCACACAGTGCCAAAGCTACCAGTACCTGGTTTAAGGACCATGGTAACCCTGTTCTTAATTGGCCAGCAAACTCGCCTGACCTTAACCCCATAGAAAATCTATGGGGTATTGTGAAGAGGAAGATGCGATATGCCAGACCCAACAATGCAGAAGAGCTGAAGGCCACTATCAGAGCAACCTGGGCTCTCATAACACCTGAGCAGTGCCACAGACTGATCCACTCCATGCCACGCCGCATTGCTGCAGTAATTCAGGCAAAAGGAGCCCCAACTAAGTATTGAGTGCTGTACATGCTCATACTTTTCATGTTCATACTTTTCAGTTGGCCAAGATTTCTAAAAATCCTTTCTTTGTATTGGTCTTAAGTAATATTCTAATTTTCTGAGATACTGAATTTGGGATTTTCATTAGTTGTCAGTTATAATCATCAAATTAAAAGAAATAAACATTTGAAATATATCAGTCTGTGTGTAATGAATGAATATAATATACAAGTTTCACTTTTTGAATGGAATCAGTGAAATAAATCAACTTTTTGATGATATTCTAATTATATGACCAGCACCTGTATATATATATATATATATATATATATACAAACTGAATTCTGGTCATTCACTGTATGCATGAGTCCTTACATTGCCATGCCATTCAAGAACTCCTCAAAAGCCTGACAGTAGATTGTTATGGCCACTCGAGCATCTGAATCGAATGTGAACTCTACTCCATACAAGGCCCTTGGTTTTACTCCTTCATCAGTAGGAGAATCAGCATCCTCTTTATATCTATAAACCACACAATTTTAAAACAAAAAGGTCAATCAATAAATGAAGCATAAAATCAATGAAACAAAGGTGATTGAACATTACAACAACTAAACTGAAAGTTATCTAGTGTTTTTTTTTTTTTTTTGCTGTGCATTTTAGTACCTGACTAATCGTAATGAGTCTTTTCTGATATTGACCAGACTTCTCAATGTTTTGACTGGCTCATGGGGGGCTGGAGTAACATAGGGAAACTACAGCAGGTACAGATGAAAAGAAACACTATTAAGCAAAACAAAGCCAACAAAAGAATATACAGACAAAGAAAGGAAACATTAGTGTTCCTGTAAATACCTGCACAGGACGGTTGCCAAGAAAGTTGAGATCCATGTTTTCCCCGAAAAGATATCCCTCTGGATGAGGGGTGTCAAACTTCTCTCCACCCATGAAAAAGTGGCCAGCAAAATAATTTCCTTGGGAGAGAAAACCTCGATTAACCAACCATTCCTCAGTGAACCCTTACATACATCAACCCCCATGTTTCTTATGACTTATCAAACATTTAGAAACTTAAATATGTCATTACTGATACTCTACAATACGTGAAAAAGACTTGAAATAGACGTTGCCTAAACATTTCAATGTAATTTGCTGTCTGTAACTCGTTCATTTTATTATGTGTATGTTGTGGTTTACAGTTTAGTGTCATGTTTCTGGACGTCAACTTAAGCCTGTGAAATTAAAGACACTGCTTTTACATAAACCATCAAGAGGGAAAATCAAATAACAAATTATTATAAATATCTTACCTGATTTGGGAGGATATCTATAAGCAGAATTAGCCTGGATGTCGATATCCTCAACACCTGCAATCCTTCGACTAAGAATTGAACCCATTTTCTCAAAATCAGACCCGATCCCAATAAACTAGCCAGTTAATGACAGCAAGCGACAGGAACACGACCAGCGGCTGTTCAAGTTTGCTAACTCGCTAAGTCCAGCAACTTCACATTAACATGACGTTTGTTTTATCGACATTCTTATATTTTAAGTCAGACCACATAGTACTCATCCACTCGTAGTGTGAGATGTTTAGCTCGATCGCTGCCTACCTGACTAGCTAGCTACCTAGCAAGCAGCAGTTACTTCGTCCGTCACAAACGAATTAGACAAGATGCGAACAATCACATCAGTACACAAAAGTCATTTATAATCGGCAGGATAAAGTGTACACCACCCTGTTAGCAATCATTCGGCGTTTTTTTCGAAATGAAAATAATAACAGTTCTTTGTGAATGTGAAAAGAAAAACACAGATCGCTGTTACGAGGCGACCCCTAAAGGATTGGAGCATATCGGTACGTGATTGGCTGAGATGGACATGTTCTTAACCAATCAGAAGATCGTCAAGCGTTTGCCAATGGTTGAGCCGGATGTAAAAGCTCCACAAACGCCTCGTTTCAGTACATATTTTTTATTTAGTGACCAACTTCCCAAAACAAATGCATAGAATAGATACACAACACTGATGTATAATTCAAATATAAGTAAGTAAAATTAAATAAATATAAATATATAACACAAATAAGTTACAGTAATAAGAAGAATAGGCATTAGTGTAATCCAACAACACACAACACGTCTTTCAAAGACACAATAAATACAGAAGCCTGTAGAGAGACGTCCAAGGCTTTATAAAAGTCCATTCTATGATTTTTTTCATAGACCGTGGGATGTCAAACCTGCCTACAAATCCCAGAAACCTGATCCATTGCAGTCGTCCAACAGGGGGCGCTCACAGGACAACGGCTTCACTCAACATTATTTGGTTTCCGATCGGCAAGTTGATGTTTGGCCAACCGCCATTAAGCAAAAGAAAAGAAAGAAGCTGATGTTTGAATGTGCCGTATTTGAAAGACTCATACAATCACGTAGCTTTTTCGACGGAATATGGACGAACTAAGACATCAGGTTATGATAAATCAGTTTGTTCTCACAGCCGGATGTGCGGCAGATCAAGCAAAGCAACTTCTACAAGCTTCACATTGGCAGTTTGAGGTATGTTTTAGACAACGTTACACACACTAAACTACCTACAGTCAGATATGAAACAAGAGGAATGATAAAACAACAATTACTACTGTATTTATTTTATTATGCATGTTATGCAGTTTACAATCATGCTTGGCATGCTCAACGCAAGAGAACAACGTTTCTATAACTTACATGGAGCATGTACATTTTAACAAGGATAAAACATGTCGATCAAATAAAGATCTAGGATAAATAAGTTATGACCTCCAAAATGTATTTGCTTACATATTTGATCATTACAAACAACTGATAGCTGTTTTATGATGTTGTAGACTGCCCTCAGTACCTTTTTCCAAGAAGCTAATATACCCTACAGCCATCAGATGGTAAGTGTATAGTAATACATTCTTTTTTTTTTAATCTTATACGTTTTGATTGTTGTCTTGATCATTTTCAATGTATGTTATTATGATGACTTCCGCCATGTTGAAACCACGAGTCAGACAAAAATAAACACAGTCTGGTATGCGAGGGTTTACGATAATGTCCTTTAAAATTCTTTATAAACCTTATATTGTAAGACGGTTATGGTCTCTCGTTAACAATAAAACATGTTTGGTTTTGTTAAATGCGAATAAACTGGACTCGTGGAGATGAGTTTTTGCAAACGTGTCCAAAGTTGTGGGGGAGGGCAATTCCAGGAAAACGAGAAACACGCTTGTGACACTGAACTGTTTACAGCACCCGTATAACAATAAAGAGCGATACATTCAAAACACACTGTTACCAACTGAAATCCTCGTTTGTTTACAGTGAAATATGTTTATTCTAAAAACATTATTTTGTTTACATAGTTATTCTTTTAAGTTGAAGAAATTACGTTGTAGCAGTAAAGTAACACTACCGGTCACATGCATAGCATCAAGTTTAGTTAACCCTTGGAAAGCACCATATTTGACTCATATGTGCAATATTAATCTTATCGCTGTGTCTGTTTATTTTGACCTAGATGTCGGTGTTGTGCAATACTAACAAATAACAAACTGTAATGCGAGTCCTTATCAGGATAGATTATGAATTAAATCACATTTTGGTTACTGTTCACATTAACAGGCAAGAGCAGGACATGATGTACAAATACGGTATTTGTTCTGAATGAATGATCTGCCAAACTGAGTTGTTAATAACCTTCAGGAATAAGCCACTTACCAATTTAGTACATTAATGGACATTGATATTGTTCAAGAGAGCAGTGTAATAAACAGAAGTTATCCACCTGTGTCTGTCAAATAAAGTGCTCAATATAAATTCATAAGTAGTCAAAATTTGAGGGTGTGAGGACTAGGTATGGGACGATTTTGATGTACGATGCCCTTAATCCAAAATATTGCGGTATGGTGTTGCAATTACAGCTTTAAAATGTATAATCGGCCCAAGCCTAGTGAGGACTATCTGATTTTTATCTGATTTGTATAAAATGGCAAATATTAATGCTGTGTTCAAGACACCTCGCATTTAGGATATTTCCCACCTCAACCTGGAAATAATTTCTGCAACAGCACTTTTTTTTAATGTTGATAAATACTTGTAATGTTTTAATGCTACTACATCACTAGTAACATTGTTTTCATGTTACTAAATACTTTGATTAGACTAAATCCAGACGTTACTTTCAGCTCTGATAGCACACTCCGTCTGGCAGACGTCTATTTGATGTCTGCATCTGCAATACATAGTTTGCTCATCTGCAATACGTCTCAGAGACGTCTGCTGTCAGATGTCATATACACATCTAATAGACATCTGTAAGATGTTTGTGATTTAGAAGAATTGATATTAACATGCTCTTTCTAAGATGTTTAGCAGATAATTTACACGGCAGATGTTATACAGATCTCCAGATCTTTAGTAGACGTCTTACAGACGTTCAAGTGCTAGCTGGGGGGTTTGTGGTGGGAAATATCCCAAACCCGAGGTGTCTTGAAGGCAGCATAAGATATGAGATCAAACGCAGCATCTTCCACATTCTAGTTTGTTTATATCAGGAGCACGAATTATCAAAAGATGTCACACGTGTTGTTTATCTCTGTTGCTCTGGGAGACTAAAAGTTGCTATGGCAACATTAGTGTCAGTGCATCATGTATGAAGTTTATTCAGTAGATGTAGCAAAGCATTTTTGTATCCGCTCCTACTTCCTCAATGCCGCGTTTAAGAATCTACTTTGAAGTTGAAATTATAAATGTTTAAAAAATGTACACAATAGCTCTCAACCAAAACAATGCTGTTTGTTCGGCATTGGCTCAGTCAATGGTGTGAGTTCAGAGAAAGGCGGTCTTGTCTGACTAATTTAATTTAGATTGTGGGAGTGTTTGGGAAACCCTGCATCGCATCATTCCCACCAATGTTTAAGTTTGAATTTTTCATCTCCAGATGTGCACGCCAGCAAACACACCGGCGACGCCCCCCAACTTCCCAGAGGCCCTAGCCATGTTTTCCCGCCTTAAAGCCTCCGAGAGCTTCAGCAACGGTAGTCCTATTGCTTCTATGGCAACGTCACCGGCGCCTCACGTCAGCTGGGCTATGAGCCCCCCGGCAACCCCTGGACACCAGGGACGATGGACTCCGGGTCAGCTTCCAACGCAGACGGCATCGCCGGGGTGGCCAGCAGCTGTAACTCAGCAAACCTCCAATGAGCATGTCAGCATGGTCATGGAGGCAGAAAGATAAAGACTGCTTGGGAAACCATCACACCATACAGGAACAAGAGGATGGTCGTCCTCTTGATGGTTTTGGGCAGTGGATTTGTAACGGTGTGAGAGCGATGATGAAATAAGCAGGATGGGAGATTCATGGCAGCACTGATGATGAAACAGCATACACTTATTTTTCTTAAAATACAAGAGATCAGAGACTAACAGTTATATTTTTGCAAAACATGGATGAGATGAGAAATTATGCAGCATATGCAACCTCAGACCAAAGAATGTGTTACTGAATCATTTTATGTTCAGCAGTCAGTTTATGGTAAATCATTTACACTATTTTGCATTGTATACTAAACTGCATTGACTTAAGGGCTACTGGACAGATCTACTACAGACATCATAAGGGGTTTTCCACCTGGTTTGTAATTATTGACTTTTTATAGTTTGTGTTGCCTGAAGATGAATTGAAATGTGGCATTCACGTCATTGAGTTCTATGGTTCTGAGTCAGCTGGTCGGAAAACATGTTTGTTTTATCATGAATTCCTTTTTTTAGTGTATCCAGCAGGAATGTATTACTCATGTTTCTCTTCTCACAGATCATCTCCCTGTATGACTGTGTTCACACTGCCGCCACAATATTTGTGGATTATGTGATGGTTTATCATTTCCTATTTGTTCTGTTTATAAATAAATATTGTATATATTGCAAAGTTTTTGTTGTTAATTTCTTCGTCTGTATCATTTATTAGGGACACTCTACCTAAACTTGAAATCCATTCATTCAGTAGTAAATAATTACAGAGCCACAGAGTTAAGTCTGTTTAGCAAATGATCAAAACAGCAACCTATGGACAGTTACTGATACAGACAGTTGCAGATATTGACTAAACTTGAATTGAGCACACATTGTCAGCCACATTGAAAATACAGCCGATTATCACATAAAAATACATTTTGAACGTTTCCTAAATGTATGTACACATATTACTGTTGTATTTCTTAAAAGCAAACATGTTTTCTTTTCAGTATTTGACGTCTGAAGAATTACAGAGCATCTTTTCTGTTATTTTGACCTGTTTCTCCGGTTTTTGTTTTCTGCAAATAGAAACAATACTTTTTATTTTAAATTTTGGAGAAATATTGTTCGTAGTTCACAGAATGAAACAAAAACGACCATTTTACAAAAACACATACCTATAAACAGTAAATTCAGAAAAACTGAAAATCATTTTGAAATGGTCTAATTACTTTTTTTTATATTAAATTCATTTTCAATATAATGCGCAGTACAATAAACACAGTACATCTGGTCAGTCGAAAGTGAATGTCTACTGGATGTTACAAATAGTGAGATATATTAGTAGGCTACTTTTAATGAAACCAACATAAACTCACAAGTTTAGATTTGTAACAATGTCTTCAACAGTTTGTACAGTTTAGTCAGTACTCTGTTTAGTTGATTTTGCAATTGGATTGGAAACGTTTGCTGTAGAAGAGACTTTTGCATTATGTGCCAACAAGTCATCTTCCAGAATTTAGTGTGCGTTTCAAAGACATGATTTTGCGCACAGTGCCCTCTTGTGGTCACCTGTAAAAACATTTAACGCCAATGCTGTCCATGCAAAAATTAAAACTGAGAAACTGTATTGTGACTTGTGCAAATGGGCACGTGCAGGCTCCTTTTTAACCACGCCATGACTTTCATCGGGGTCGGGTCGGTCTTCTCCATTATTTATAATACATGTCTGTCTCTTCCTTACACACACTATGACTCTTGAAGACTTTTGGACGCATTTCTTGGTAGCGCTTTTCTGTTTTCAAGTGAGAAGTTCCTTCCGCGACCAGCAGGGGTCGCAAAGTTTACATGTTCTTGTATTTAAAAACACGTACGTCTTTCTGCTGATGTTGTCTTTTTCGTTTTTATTTGTAATTCGACAGTTTTATAAATAATACTTTTATAATTTAGTTTTATAAAGAATTATTTTGCAAACCTATTACTAAATAAACAAAGACAGAAAAAGAGACTTTGGAAAACCCCCAAAACAACGTGTAGGCTACATAACTTACATGCGAGTTTGTAAAGTGTCTACAGATACATGGCTCTGCCTGCAGTCTTCAGAGTATTCACATCTGAATCTCATTTCCCATCTACGTGGTTTCATGTTTAAGTCCCTGTCCTGGGAACTGACAGTTCACAACTGTTTCAAGTTATGCATGTGTATAACTCGTTGTTTACTCGCTGTGTTCAGAATAAAATATTAATGCATTGGTTACTCAGTACTGCATACTAAATCCTTGCATGAAACTAAACAGGTTAATCTCATTAGGTAAACATTTACTTGTGTATGTGTATTCTTCCATAGAGTGGTGTTCAAACACAGAGGTTTCATTTGTGTCTTGGCGAGCTGCATTACTGCTCTTCAGTGTTACACAGTTGCTATGCCAACACTGTGAGCTCAGAGACATTTTTGGCACACCGAAGTCCCACGGGTCAGCGTTAAACATAAACCCACACAAAAGACATAAGTAACAAGACTTCATTTCAAAAAGAAGTAATAGAGTATTTGTTTCTCTAAAGTACAGCTTGATAAACATGTGAGAACTCCAGCCTCTTGTTTAGGTAGAAATTGAGGACATAAAAGCTTTACCCTAAACTTTGTATTTTTTACTCAGCATTTGTTTGTTTGACTATTTTCAAACAATGTACATGTTCATTAAAAGAAACACTTAACACTAAGACATAGTCTATGGGAGAAATATGGTTATTTTGCATGTTCAGTACAATAAAAAGGATAAAAATGAAGGTCTTTTTACAGTTTTGACAGTGCAACTAAATAATAAGAGAAACCGACAGATATTGCTTTCAGTTCATTTATCACACTGAAACCAGAAGGTAATGTGAAGTGCATTGTATTGTGGGATACAGTGGTATGCACAGTGTGCTCTACTGCATTTCGCACAGTACAGTACATACAGTATTGCATATTGCAATGTGTAGTTTGATTGACAGTATGTTATTCTGAACATAGCCTGGCAGCTGTCGTGGTGCTATATTATTACATACTGTATATAAAACCTGTGAATAACACAGTTCAATACATAGTTTGTGTGTGCTTGTTACTTTTGGACACTTCATAGTTACAACAACTGCTGAAAGATATCCATTTACAGGTTCTACAAATGATACAAGGTTTGCACACCCAATTTGAGACACAATTAAATGTCAAGCATTCCAAGCCAGTTTCCATTTGAACAAAATAGCACAAATGTACTAAAACACAACAAAAAATAAAGCAGCATGTTTTTTATATTTAAAGCAACGTTTTTCTTGTGTGCCTTGCAACATTTCATAAACACATTCAGACCTAAAAAAAAAGCAGCTGCTTTATTCATCAAGTTTGCTGTGCATGTGCAATGTCCATTAAAAGAAGTTGAACAATTACAGGATGGAAACTAAATTCAGTTTAATTAAATGATAAAAATGACTATCAACTGTGTCCAGTTTGAAAATGAAACGGTCAAGCATGAAAATGAGCTTTGAATTGTTACATATTTGAAAAGATTATATACATTATGTCTGCAGACTATTTTACAGTATACTGTAGTCGTTTGGCATGAACACTAGACACCGTGATGCAGCATGTATTTAATAGTGTCCATTAATGCCAACAGTAAGTCGTTTTACATCTCTTATTTTTTTCTTAGTACGACTAACATTCTGTGCACTCTTTGTCTGTGGAAATCTGCATTTCCTCATTCCGTTTCAGTTCTTCTCCATTCTCTGTAGTATACAGCTGTATTCCTAACTTTTCATTAGTCAGAAAACAAGCAAATGTACTTAACAATAATCAATTTGTAAACACAAATACATATTATACAGTACCAAATGTTATTTTACATGCAACAAAATGTCCCAATATTTGTGAAAAATAAATGGGTTTTCAGATCACACATGACATGCACAAATCAAACATGACATTTAAGAATATGACATCAGTCCATTTCATCACAGATGAATGTACACAGCACACAGTACCTTTAAGAAGCTTAATAACATGCAGCTATCTAATGAACACAGTAATGTTTTTAATGAGTACAATCATGTCCCTGTAAATTAATTGACGAGTGGTTTCTTTAAGCAAAGTGTTAGTACAAAACTCATCTGTCCACATCCGCATCACCCCTGATGGGATTCTAAAGCCATTCAAATCAAGCCAATAATAATACATTATTAATATCAAGTCATATTATTGGTCTCCCTGCTCAAAACGTACCACTCTGAGGTCACCAAGTCAATTAAATGACATAACTCCGGGAAACCGTCTTACACTTGTATATTGTGTAAGACACGATTAATATTACAAGCGCCCCCAGGCCAGATAAAAGAATAGCCCAGAATGTACCGCGACCACCTATGAAAGAAAAAATCTGATCAGTGATTTCACAGATTTCTGCTTCTACCCCCTAGCGAGTCCTTACAAAAGTAGTGATCTTGTTATTAATGGTGTGAGCCTGAGTTATTATTTATTTATCTTGTTTATGTTTTAGAATGTAAATACTGATTTAACAGGTGAGCAAGCAAAAGTGAAACACGAAAAATAACCTTTACACTTTAAGTGAGAACAAAACAGAAGTAAACTGACAAACCTGCGACTCTCTAGTCAAGTCTACACTCTTAGGGTGTGTTCATATATGGCATGTTTGGTTCGATTAAAACGAACTCTGGTGCGATTGCTCTGTTAGTGCGGAACGCTGCCACCCATTCCCTGGTGCGCACTACACAAGCAGACCGAGACCGTTGAAAGGATGGGACTCGGTCCACTTTCAAACGAAATCTGGCCAAAAACAGGAAGTGATAACAATATACGAGCCGAAAATCAAGTGATTTGGTAATATAAAAGGAGTGTTTATTAGATCTGTGCTTGCGCATGTAACGGAGGAATTCCTGGCGCCGTTTTCACAGCTTTAAACACTTCATGAGGTCTTCGCAAGTTACCTGCTTGCTGAAAATACCCTCATATGACCAGGCATACAATGAGCATGTAAGTATAACCAGCACACAGCATAGTTTTGGATGTCCGGTAAGTTCCGTTTTAAAATATAAATCATAAAAGCTGTCCAATCACGTTGCGACTTTACACGTAAGCTGTTAGGTTCAATATCTTTAGGTTCGCTGTTAAAATGCCAGTCTGAACGCCAAGCGAACCAGGACTACATTTTTTTTCTTTTTTGGTCCGGACCAAAAGAACCAAAAGAACCGAACTAGAAATATGAACGCACCCTTAAAAATGAAAGTGCTTAAAAGGTTCTTCACAGCAATGCCATAGAAGAACCATCCACAAAGACCATCTCTTTCTTACTTTTTATATCAGATTTTAAAGGTTCTTTATAGAACCAAAAGGTTCTTCTATGGCATTGAAGAACCTTTTGAAGCACCTTTATTAAGAGTGTATGTGCAAGTCAAGTAATCAGTGTCTTGAAGATAAAGATTATTGAGTTACATTTTCACAACTTACCTGTTCTTCTGACGGTGAACATTTTAGTGGACATTCCTAGAAGGTTTTTGGCAGTGCACGTGTAGTTTCCTGGACTCAATGTAGAAGATGAGAGCACTGATGAGCTTCTCGTCTCTTTCAGATGTTCTGAGTACCAGGTGTAGGTAGCAGCCGGGTTTGCTGCCGTTGTACAATTCAGACTGACCTCTCCACCACTTGTGCTGATATTGTCATTGAACAGCTTGTGTAGTGGTGGATCTGAGAAAGGCAGAAGTAAAACCTCTAAGCACATAAGCAACATGTTTGTAGCAGGTACTTTATTAGAAGCTGTTAACAACATATCAATAAACATCTGTTAAATGATATAGATAATGTGAGGGTGGATCCAAATGCATTAACAGAAGTTTTTTCACAAAACTCTGTCATAAAATGTCTAGTCTTTTATAGGAAACAATGCAAAGATTTATCCCAGAACCTCTCAAACTGAGGTACACAAACCCCCAGTGGTACCGTTTTGCTTTTAACGCAGAAATATTTAATGAAACACTCATGTCTGAAGCATTACAAACCAGTCTCACGGACTTTCATGCTCATCCTCACTTTCACAGGTGTATTCATGTGTTTGAATTGGATTGCAATGTAATAAAAGACAAAAAGTCTGTTCCTACTCATATTTATACTACTCAAATGATTTGTAATTGTAAACCTATCTCAGTGAATATGTAACTGTGTATTTTATGCATATACATATGTCATAAAATAATACTACATCAACATGCCCTCCACAGGGGTCTACAAATTAAAATGCAATGCATTCAATCTTTCTAAAAAAAAGCAACCTTTTATATGAAAAGAAACAGAAGACTTACAATGTACTGTGAGCTGAAGAGGTTCTGATGTCACTGCTGGAGGAGGTTGAGGTCCTTCTGCTCCCAGTTCCAGCTCTGCTTCACATCTGTACTGAACTCCATCATCACTTCTGTCTGCAATGATCTGAAGTATAGATGTTGTATTCACTGGAGTCATGATGAAGTAAATGAAGGTCTCATTATGCATCAGAGTCTCTCCTTTATACCATTTCACAGTGAGATTCTGAACAGGAGCCACATTCACAACATCACACTGAAGTTTATATGTGGAGAATTCATTCATCGGTCCTGTGCGATCAGCTGTGTTGATGGACACGCTCTCTGGAGTCTCTGTGAAGCAAGATTTGAACCACAAATCATGTAGATATTATATTCTGAGAAAAAATCCCATTAATGACAATGAAAATGACAAGGAAACTTACTGTAAATAGTGATTGGAAGATTTCTTTCACATTGTGTCCTGTCATAGTTGATATAGCACATTGGCTCTATGTCCCATTGTCTGAGGTTCAACACTCTCCAGGTGATCAGATTCTGGTCTCTGTTCGTGGGTACTGGTCCCTCACTGGCTTCCCACCCGATCCCTTTATGTGTGATATTAGTGCTACAGTCCACTGAAACATTGCTGCCGTACCTCACAACAACTCGCTGTGGGTTGAGCTCAAGAGGACATTCAGCATGTGTACCTGTTAAACACATTGAAGTGTAAGAAATTGCTTCAATGTCAATATTTTAAACAAAACAAAAAATGTGTCATTACTCGTCCATCATCATGTCAAACATATAGTTTATAATGATCATGTATGTCAAGTTCCTAATGTGACACATTATTTAATCATTATTAAAGGCACTATAATAAAGTATTAAAGTAGTCATTAAAAGAGCTGGACAAAGAATCTTCTGACATTTTTTCGTCTCTTTGTTTTACATGGAGAAAACAAAATACGTTTGGTCGAGTTCATAATAAAAGCATTATTACTTTGGTGTGGACCATTCCTTTAACCTAATGTAGGCTATAAATCAATCATTTACATGACAGACAGACACAGAAACAAACCAATTATCAGCTGTTAAAGTTTACACAAAACCGATCTGTTGATACAGTTTTACCCACTTGACGTTTGTTTTGTTATACATAGTTTGTCACTATGTATAAAACAAATTTACTTCATTCCCATCATTTCAGCGTAAAAATAAGTTAGATTACATTACAAAGCGTGGCGAGTCTACAATATTTATAGTGAACTAACATATTTCATAAACATATGAAATATCACTACATTTGAACACTAAACGAAAAAGAAAGTAGCTAAACAACATAGGGTCCAAAAACAGCAAGAGCGCTCGGAATCATAAAATCTTGAGTAAATCTGACTCAGAGAACAGAAATGTTTGCGCTCGTGTTTTGAAAGTATGATATAACGTTACCAACCTGTAAGACTCGCTAACAGTAAAACTGCCGAGAGATTAGCAAGCCCATAAAAACCAAGAAGCATATTGTATGTGTTCAGGCAAAGGACGAGCAGATAAAAAGGTCAGCGTGAAAAAAATGCACGCAAATCCCCTCAGAAGTGTGATTCCTCACGCAAAACAAAAAACCGCACCCATTCCCAAACTGGAAAGTGTTTTTCGAATGGTACTGCTCCAGTTCAAAACATGGGAGGATAACGTTATTTGTAGGTTGAGCAAAGCAAGAGCAGAAAGATAAAGCAAACGGTAAACAAACAATGATGCAAGTAGATTGTTGATTTATTTATTGTTGTCGATTATATTTGTTCTTCGTTATTACTGCTATGTCTTTCAAGTTTCAGATTTCTTTCACTTCAAATCTGACCAATGGATCTGACGCTAAAACTGACGCATTATTAAAGGGGACGTTACAGTAAAAGCTCATACAGCTCATTCAGTCGTCAGTGTAATATGTTTGAACATGACTGATTTTGCAATGGAAAAAACTCCCAGTCATTCATCTTGAATGAGGGATGTTGTGTCATTCTTTCAGCTAGAAAGTTATAACTGAAAAGGCTTATTTTGTCTGTAATTCACTAAAACCAAATTCATGATCCTGAAATCATTATCCTGTGAGAATCATACAGGACTTCATATGAAGAGTTTATTATAACTTAAAAATATTATTTATTATGTTATCATGCTTTTTGTGTTTTAGTGTGTTAGTTACCTTTATTTTGTAAGGGATTAGTGATATTTACCTTTTACATATACGTTTTTCCAGACATAAATGTTTTATTGTAAAAAATAATCATACGTAGGCAAAAAGTACCTAAGAAAAACAAGGAAGACAAGTGAGGTGGTTTAACGTACTATTGTTGTGTAGTTGTTTGTTGTATTTCACATAACTGTTAAGATTATTCTCTGTTTGATGCTGTGTTCTGTTTGATGGTGAGAGATTCCCCTGGAGACCCCAGGAAGCAAGAAATACAGACACAAGTGTACAATGTATGTATCTTACTTACTTTATTTCCTCAAAGGCACGCCAGTGCCTTAACCAATCAGATACTGTATATTTGTATACATTCATTACCTTGTATAGAACAGAGTATGGTTACTGTGCAGGTTATCAGGAACTAGTCAAAAACAGTTCTACCTTTCTATAGAAGCGAACACTATAGCTGCCAGTCCAACATATGCAAGCACACTTTAACCCTTATGGGGTTTCCATTAGTGGATGGAAAATTATAATCTAACTCTCTTTGACACAAAACAGGTTTTCAGATCAACAGAAGTTGTTCAATGGTCCTGAGGAATGAGAAAATTGATCAGTACACTATTTTTTATTTTTTGTTAAACAAATGTATGCTTTTTTTAAATATTTGTTTTTTTCCAACAAATTAATTTATACATTATGTGATGTTTGATTTGTATCTGGTTATTTGGTAAGATTATGCAATACAGTAAAAATATAG
Organism: Triplophysa rosa; assembly: GCF_024868665.1. Classification (NCBI taxonomy): domain Eukaryota; kingdom Metazoa; phylum Chordata; class Actinopteri; order Cypriniformes; family Nemacheilidae; genus Triplophysa; species Triplophysa rosa. The sequence goes on from NC_079900.1 coordinate 19,213,319, forward strand.
ATATTCAATGAGTTTTAACAGCAATACAGTCCTTGAGCCATAAAACTGGCACACTAACTTTACATACAGCTTCTCTTTACAGACATACAGAAATTCATCAAAACATGATGTCACAGGTTAGGCACACAAGTCCTCATTTCCAAACATTGACGTCTTCACAGTCTGTGCATATTTCTAACCTCTAAAGTGACAATTTTTCTGGAAGACAACTATCAATGTATTTATTGATGTAACATCCTCAGCTGTGTTTATCAATACTCAATTCAGCACACAAAACAAATATTAAAAATGACCAATGTGCCTGAGACTCAATACAAAAGAATACTTTTGTTATGCAATTTACAAAAACCTATAAACGCTTGAAAGTGTGCGACTACCTTATTTCAGTGAACAAGGCATTTATGACTCAATCTAGAATCACCTTATGGCTGATAAATGTTCTCAATTAAAGATTCTTGATGAAAGCTGATTTAAGGACAGGTTATTTCCTATAAAACATCTGTTCTGGCAAACATTGACTCAAGAACAGATGTCGAGAAAGATACCGAAAAATACATGAAGCATTTAAGTTTTTTTGGAAACACTGTAATGTCCATTTTAAAAGAAAATGGGTCTGAAAGTAAAGTAACTGGAACATTACTCCATAAAAGAAACCAGCCACTGAGCAGTAGCCCACAGTCCTCCAGTGTAAAAAAAACCTTGGTCCATCTCCTCTTGCAAAATGGTCTCAGTTTGAGATGACTCAAGGATAAGCAAGGATATCGCTCTGAGAGAGTTTCTTCATGTGGAGAGGGTTGTCTTTGCCATTCTGTGCTATGTTTCCATTTTGTGGACTGGGCTTGGCATCTTTCAGGCTGTAATGTCCCGTCTTGGCTGTTTTGTAGTATATGGAGAAGATGAAGACAAAGATAACTGAGATGATCGCCACTGTGACAGCAACAAGGCCTGCGATCAAAGGCAGATAGTCCTCTGTGTCCAAAGAAATAAAAAACCATTAACCATGTTGCAAGCAAACAAATTAAATCATTTGTAATCCAAATGTAAAATTAAAAACATACAATGTAAAAACAAGTGAATAAACAAATCCAACACACTGACCCCATTCCAAGATGTTTATGGCAATGCAAAAACAGGCAAAAAACAAGGTTACCTGTTGGGACCACTGTTATATTTCTGCTGGTGGAGCCAACGATATTGATTGCGGTGCAGACTGGATTCTGGGATATTAGCTCTGTTATTGTGAGATTTCCACCATTAACTGCAGGATTGGTTTGGCTCCAGCTGACCGTTGGTTTTGGGTTACCCTCTGCTTCACACACAAGCACCAAAGGATAGCCTCGAAACACAGGCACTTTAGTGGGCAGATTGGTCCCATTGATGGTTGGTTTAACTTGAAAAGATATTGGAAACACACAGGGTTATGCTAGGTTTGTTGATGATGTTAGCATCAAACCAGATATCAAACCATGTACTGTATGTTCTCCCTGACAAAAAATGAAAATTAAGATTAATCAATAAACTTACAATGTACTGTGATGCTGAGAAGATCTGAGGTCAGTTGTTTCAATCGCTGGGGTACAAATGGTCCTGCGTTCAGCTCTGCTTCACATCTGTACTGGGCTCCGTCATCTGTTCTGTTTGGCACGATCGTGAGTTCAGGAGTCTTGTTGATGTCAAGGCTTTCTTGATAGACCAGACTCTGTTTTTTGTACCATTTTACACTCGTAGCCTGAACCACATTAGGAATGTGACATTGGAGCCTATATTGATGGGACTCAATCACTGGTCCAGTGTGATTTACAGTGGTGATGGATACATCTGAAAGATGTCAAGAATAAATGCAACAGTTTTAATGCATCTTAAATAACGTGCATTGACATATCAGCAAACGCCGGTTTTCAATGGAATTTTTATGTATGCATTATTTAGTTTGTATAACGTGGAAGTTTACATCTGTTTGTCTCACAAAACATGATAAAATGATAAAAATATAATTGATAAACTGAATTCCCAAGCACTAGACTACCCTTAAAGTTAAAAAGTAGAGAGGATTAATGTCTGACCCCGCTGGCCTTTCCTCCCTTTCTGTCAAACTCGTATGTGTACTCAGTGGCAATGTTAATATAGTTTACGAACAATAAAACAATTAAACAATTCTGTTAACTGAAATCAAAGACGGCCAAAATATTTTATGATGGTTTCTGGTCTAGTTAACTATTAGCATGACACCAAAATAAAGAGGAGTTGAAAATAAAGATCAATCAATTCACTTACAAAATACTTGAATGCTGATGTGTTTTGATGATCTCAGTCCTACGTTCAGCTCTGCTTCACACCTGTACTGGACTCCATCATCTGTTCTGTTTGGCACGATAGTGAGTTCAGGAGTCTTGCTGTTGCCACTGAGGGTTTCTTGATAGACCAGACTCTGCCTTTTGTACCATTTCACACTCGTAGCCTGAACCACATTAGGAATGTGACATTGGAGCCTATATTGATGGGACTCAATCACTGGTCCACTATGATTCAGATTGATGGAAATATCTGAAAGACATTAAAAATAAAAGCAACAGTTACATCACCAGTCACCACAGTGCATTGCAACATCATTCATTCATCCTCATGTCGTTCAAAACCTATGACTTTCTTCTGTGGAAAACATGGATATATATACAGATACTTTCTTGTGCTGAACCTTGCTGACTAACATGTGTCCTTATGTCACTAGGTGCCAATGTTGTTTGGTTATCAAAGTTTTTCAAAATATCTTATTGAGTCATACAGGTTTGGAATGAGACGAGGTTGAATAAATTATTTAATAAATTATTTAACAACAAATTGTGACACATATGCTTTCAGCAAAATATTTATGTATTAATGTAATAGTTAGTTTTAGGGATGGACGATAAATTATCGGCCATATCAGTATCGGCCGATAAATGGTCATTATTAATGTTATCGGTATCAGCCGATAATACAATTTATGCCGATATATTAAATCTTAAATCATTTACTTTGGTTAAACTACTTCACTTGCACGCTGCTCGCAGTTAAAATACAGTACAGTACTGTCTTTCTGTCATGATCATTCACTCACTGTTATTAGCAAAACATTGTTGATGTAGGTACAGTATTTATAAATGTGTAAATTATAGGAATCAGACTGCTGTCTGAAGGCTTTCTGTCTTGAGACTTGTTAGACATGTGGCTATTGAAAACATTTTTCTGGAAGAACATCTATAATTTGTTTATTAAATATACCAGAAAAGGTTAAAGAATCGTTAACTAGTGTAAAGTAGGCTTGGTACATGATTTTCAGGGGGAAAAAATAACTAATGATTACTTTGTTTTCCGCGGTGAATGTTTTTAAATAGAAGCAGTTGTCCAACTTTTTGCCTTTTGTTGCAGTCTTAGGGAATTTTATATTAATATTTAGATACTGTTTATCGGCCAACATATCGGTTATCGGCTTCCAATGTTAAAGAATTATCGATTATCGGCCAAAATGTA